>NW_022706238.1:84524-96116 GCF_011630105.1 Anneissia japonica
ATTACACCTATACATGTTTCTCCTGACGCAAATCCAGTTATTTTCTATTATTCCATCATGATAATAACAACTACTATCAACACTGCAGTACCCTCTGCTTACTTGGACTCGAATTCAACCCTTGCCATAAGACGCAAGCTCGGTGGTCTAGCAGTATGATGCCAGGCTAGTGATCTGTAGATCGTGGGTTGGAGTCCCACCCGAGAACTTGCAATTTTTTTCGCAATTTTTTTCAAATGTACTGAGTATTCAGTACATTTCCACGTCAGGTAGGGCAAAATTACACCTAAGTCTAAGACATAGCAGTTTTGAAAATATCCAAACTCATATTGGTTGCAGTTTTCCTGGTAGGTTATTTCATTCATTTTCATTAAAGACAAGCATAGACAAAAGATATGATGGTGCATACACTTATAAATAATTATGAGTTACTGATTTCTCCATCTTTCATTGCGTTTACTTCATTTAAATATGTTCATTATTTCATTTATAGGAATCATTATATTAACCGAAAGTACAATTCTACCTAGTCTATTTAGTAAAATTTGCAGAGTATTTAAATATTGTATATTGCAATGCGACCAAACGCAACAACAGTAATAAAAAATGGCATCACAAGCGCGTTTGCAATCATAGTAAGTGTTTGGTGATGCGACGTTTAATACCAATTCGTTTTGATACTTTTGATGCGATATAAAATTACACCCAAATATTTAAATGATTCCACTCTTTGTGGACAAGGAAAATATCTTTACAAATGTGAGTAGTACCAACAATCATAAATTTAGTTTTGTGCAATGTGTTCGGAAATGTGTTCGGAAATAAACATACAAAAAACCTTTGTTTTTTTAATCTGAAATAATATTACTTAAACAAATTGCAATAAATATGTTGGGTTGCAAATAAAACATACAAACAACACTCTTTTTTATCTGAAGTAATATTACTTAATAAACAAAATGCAATAAATACCTATGCTCATTGTGCATAGTTTGTGTTACATCCGCCATTTTACACACTAAGAAAATTCTACTTCAGTTCACAACTTGTGTTTTCAAGTTCACCGATGAGATGAAGTTGTAAGTTGTGAACTGGGAAATACCGACTTCACAAGTTCTAATGATTGCAGCATTACTCTCTTGGGTTTTTCCTTTAGGCCACATTCTTTTGTAAGGATAATATGTAATATGCAATTAATGATAGAAATCAAATAGCTACTTAGATAGTAGCTTAGGTATGGCAGTAAACTTCCACTGGTGGTATTTAAAGACATCAAAACATTATTATTGAATTTATAAACCCCAAAAACTTTGAGTGGTAGCCATATTGAATAGAGTAGATTTTTGATATTGTATTAAATCTTAAAGGTAATTTGGACATATTTCAATAATAAAACAAACTTTTGCAAATTTTTTTCTGCTGCCGATCCTAATTGTGAAAACTTTGTTCACACTTACTGATTCCTCTTTTTGAAGTTTAAAATATACATGTAATTTATAACATTACCGCAATCAGGGATGTAGCTATTGAAAACTGAGGGTTGTGTTACAATTTTTAGGGTGGGTTTAATGTGTGTATACTTTGGCGCGAAGGGCCAACCGAGCGAGGGTCGAAGGACCGGGAGGGGGATGGGTTTCAGAGTGCAGGGCGAAACTCTTGAAACACAGGGATTCGTGCGGTTTAGAGAGCCAAAATGATCGATTTGGGTAATGCAACTTAACAATTAGCCGACTTAGATTTGATTGCTTATGAAAATATGTGCGTACCTACAGGTATCTTGTTTTAAAAAAGACACGAATACTAGCCTATGTGTGACTACTGTTCTTTATTTCAAGATAAGAGAATCATTCATGCAAGTAATATAATTTTAATCGAGAAAAAAAAAAAAATTTTTTTAAATTTAAATTTTTTTATTTTTAAGACAGTGAATACAGCCCTGAATATGTTCAGTGAAGTACTGTAAGCACCTTGGCGACCAACACTCTGACTGAGTGCGAAAATCCATTGACGAGTTTTAAAAGCATTACCGTATATTCCGGTGTATAAGCTACACCTGTGTATAAGCCGCCCAGCCGCCCCCCCCCCCAAATTAGGACGCGAAATATCACAATTTTTTTGTGTCACCTGTGTATAAGCCGCACCTACTTTTAAGCTCCAAACCGTTCCTATAATGTTAAGTTTTTAATTTTTTTGAAACACTGACATTAATGTTCAAATAAAGAAATTTTATCTTTTTCGGCCAATTACTAAACAAAAAACATTTGGAAATGCGTGTAAACTTCTGGCTACCACAATGAAACAACATATTTTTCTGCTAGTCAGCTCTAGGGAAATCCTCATTTCTTGCTAGACGGTCGTGCTACATCAAACTTTTAACATCAATTTAGTTTAAGTTAAATAAAATCTAATAAAATAAATAGAAAGCCCTCAAAAGATTCTTTAAATTTAACGGAACTTTATTTCTTTTGTATCTGCTAACAGAGGTCATAATCTCTGCAAAATTTAAATTCACCCTATTATATTAGAAATGAAAAATGTTAGCTCTAGACCCCCTAATTAGTGAGTTGCGTGCTAACAAATTTGACCTACTCAGTGATACCTTGCGCGTTTTATTGACCGTATCTCAGTAAGTATAGTATTGAGTTGGTTTTAGTGTCATTTTAAATAGCTCTATAACTTCAGTAATAAATGCTAACTCCCCAAATCAACCATAAAAATTTATAGATTTATATGAAGTTTAAAGTTAAATATAAAATATATTAATATATTTTTTCTTCTAAAGCCCCTGTCACACTGTAGCGAATAGAGTGAATGTATGCCGATGTTTATGGAAATTTTGGTTTACGTTCGCGTAGGTTGACATTTGTTTGCGACACGTTTGAAGTACGTTTTATCCGTTTGTTAGGGTTTGCAGAAGTACGGTGGGTTCAATTTTAAATTTTGGACATGTTCAAAATTTTGAACTTGTTACAATGTTGTGCTTAATACACTATGTATACGGGGAGCACTCGCTGTTTGAACGTTTGGCATGTCGTTCGTTGTTCGTCCAAATACGTCAAACCCATCTGAAACTTTGCTATAGTGAATGTATAACGTATGCATGGTGTTCGTCTAACAAATCGGTAACGAATGACCAACGAATACATAAAGTATACCGAACTATATCAAATTTCACAAGGCGTCCATATAATGTGCTTGACGAACATTTGTTATGTAAACTCAACATTCGTTGGGCGGACGCTAATAATGCGCTGTCATTTAATAATATGGACGCTAGTTGTACAATCAGCATTCATTCCTTATTTGAAGGATGTTCGTTTATTGCCAATAATTTGAGTGTTATTGAGCATGTCATTTTGAGTAAAGAAATCAGTATGCTAGAAATATATGTTAGCTCTATTCGCTACTATGTGACAGGGCCATTACATCATAATGCATCTAGAGCACCCATCGCCAAACTTATAAGGAAGCTTACACATCATAATATCTCTAACATTATTTAAGAAGGTTCCCTATAAATTTGGTGATGGCTGCTCTAACCTGAGCAATTTCATACTGTATAGCATGCCCTTTCGAAATTCCACATTTTGTATATTAACACAGTACTATACCTGTATAGTAAATCACAACAGAAAATCTGTGAATCTTTGTATTGTTTTTATTTGCATGTTGGTGAAATTTTAAATAAAGTATACCATCAGAATGAATGAATAATTCTGATTATAATTTGCATTGAAACAATACGCAGGCAGTCCATGGTGCTATTTTCTTTTATGCTAGGATTAAAAATCTCTTTTGTTGAATAATTATGTACAATTTCACTGAGTGTTATGATCACCAGTGGCGCCAGCGAGGATGGGTTGGGGGAGGGGCAGGGTGGGCATTTTCCATCTGACTCCTCCGTTGGACCCCTCGTCGGCAAATATCTGGCACTCCCCTGGTCATGATGCTCCATTCATTAGTTTTTACGTAATCTTGCTAGAAGGTAGAAAGACAGCGGTGAAGACACAACATGTAAAACAACTACAACATAATATTTAAGCCTCATTTAATTAATAATGTTAGTATATAGCCATTTCAGCTGTGCTGATAATCAGGGCACACACCAGCTGTGGCACCAGAAATTTGCCAACAGAGGGTCAGAGCCAATTGCAGACAAAGTCTCGGTCGACGGCCTGGAATCAAAATCTCCCTTTTATGGTCCATAGGGAGAGTTTTTATGACTTAGTGTGGTTCAAATGTGGTTTTAGACCACAATATTAGGGATTGGCAGTCAAAACAATGTTATTTTGATTGTTATTTTGATAGGCAAATTATTACTTTTTACATTTTTGGTCAGACGACCTAGTCTTGCATTGGACGACAGAGGTGTCCAGGCCTGTCCGACGGGTGGGCAAATGCCCCCCCCCCCCCCAGGCTGGCGCCACCACTGACACACACATAGTATAGTGTAGTTCTTTTTTATGTACAGTACTGCTGGCTGGCATATTTGCATGCTGTATCATTTTCTTCCATCTTTATTCTGTTTTCCAGGCAAAAGAGAAGTTTGCAGTAATTAGGGAGGCATTAAAAGGAAAACTATACCGGGGCCATGTAGTGAAAGTGTACTATGCAATTGACAACAGCCTTAGGGCACCCCTGGATGAAGCTATTGTTAATCTAAGGGACCACATCACCAAGGTTGCTAAGCTAGAGAAGTACTTGGAGGAAAGATTCCCCATAAAGTGGCTTCACTTTTGGCGTGCGATTGAGCAGTTGGGCAAAAACCAAATTAACTTCGCAGAGGCAAGTACAGTATTAATTAATTATATAGTTGCCAGGTTAGTTATGCATCATGATATTTATATAAACTGGGAGGGTGCATTAGTAATGTGTAGATGTAAATTAATCTATTTGCAAATTATATAGGCCTATTAATGTTTATAAGCATTTCAATTTGTTTCACTTTTCTTTTTGTCTTTCCGCCCCTATTTTTTCCAGTGAGTTAGGGGCAGGTGGGGAGGGCAAACAAACTTTTTTTTTTTTATTTGGCCATTTTTTTTTTTGGCCTTAGAGTATGTATCTTAGCAAAGCTTATGGTACAAAGTTGGTATGGTACACTTTATGTGATAAAAAATCTTCATTCAAATCCATTAGATTCTCAATTATATATTTATGTAAATTTGTCAATTTTAGGTAAAAGATCTAGCTGCGAATAGTGGTATCATCAAAAGAGAACTTGTGTTTGCTTCATTGCATTTATATCATGACCTTGGAAACATTGTCTATTATGGTAAACTTGATACACCAGACAGCCTCCTCAATGATATAATCATACTGAATCCACAGTGGTTGATATTCGTCTTCAGCAAAGTGTTTACAGTCAATGCTTCCTCTAACAAAGTATGAGCATTTTTATACATTATCTATTGTATTGTGTATTTAGAGCTAGTCAAGAATGTAGAAAATATGATTATATGTTATATTAAAATGTTTTTTTAATTATTGTTGTTATTACTAAATATTATTATATTTAGGAACATTAGTTTCATCTTTTTCAAAAAGCATTTAATTATATAAATTTATTTGATATGATTATAAACATTTCAATGGTCATTTCTCAAAACATGGTGAACTGGTACAATATATTTTGATTGCCGTAGCTGAGTGTATCATGAGACATTGATTATATTCTATTTTTTCATTCAAACTATTATTATTATTATTATTATTATTATTATTATTATTATTATTATTATTATCTGTATTAATTATTTATAATTCATAATTTACTTCAAAGTAGCATTCTGAGATAAATCAACTAATTAATCATAAATAATAAGCCATTTTTCCTACAACAAATGTTCAAACCTCTGACCTTAAGTTTTAGAGACCAAAACACAACTGCTGTGCCAATATTATTATTATTAAATTATTATTATTACATTAATATTATTATAAACAGCATCATCACTACCACTACCATCAGTACTACTCCGGTACAAATATAGATTTCACAAATAAAATGTTTTGTTTGTTTACTATAAGTATTCCCATTTCGAAAGTTCGTTGGAAAGACTTCATGAGCATGGAATCTTGGAAGAGAGGCTACTCAGACACATGTGGCATAAATTTTTCGATCAGTTTGAATTCTTGTCAGAGCTAATGCAGAAGTTTGACTTGCTGTGTTTGAAAACTGAATCTGATGAGGTACAGATACATATGACGGATCCGTTTCGGCCTTCCAGGCCTCATCAGTGCAGCTAGGGTACAGACCCAAACAGAACGTTCGACCAGCTTAGGTAGGACCCAAACTAGTCCCACGACCACTAATGATTACAGAACCAAACCAAGGCAATATATATACACAGCCCAGGTGTCCTACGAAATTCTTAGGAGACAGTGCTATTCCGTGAATTTGTGAACAAGATCAGAGATCTAAAGATGCATCTCTACTGTGCATCAATGACGGCCCGCTGGATCTCATTAGAGATTTTTTAATAATACAGTATATACATTTTAAGGGTAGCTTGGGCCTGTAGCTAGGGTCTGTCAAATCAAAAACCAGCTCCAAAAAACCAGCCCTTCCAGGGCCGTCTATTCCACATTCCTGTCGCGCTATTTTTCTTTCATGTCATTTAACATCAACACTCACATTCTTCCTTGAGAGCGCTTTCAATCTATCCTTTTCTAAATTCTTTATTTTAACAGTCTATTTCCTCTCAACACATATGTCCAACCTCCTTTTTCTGTTTCCAACTTATCTTCTCCATATCTAAATTTTAAGTGCTTACAATTGTACCTATTTTGATTTTTCCTCATTGTCTACCATCTCTGACCCATATGTTAATGTTATTACTGACTCCATACAACAATTTAATTATAAATTTCTTTTTTAATTTTCTGTTCGTTTTTTACGTCGCTTTCTTCTTTTGTTGAAAGCGTCTTTCACCATTCCAATTCTTGATTTTATTTGCACATCACATCTACCACCTTTGTTCGGTTATTATTAATTACATGTTTAAACAATTTATTTTACATGTGTTAAGTAATCATTTATCTCAGCAAATTGTATTTTAATTTCGTGACCCAGGTAACAATTAAGCTTGCTACAGTTGATAGTGATGAAGAAGATGAAGAGGATGATGTTGAACTCGACCCAGCCACTTGCAAGTTGGTGAGTGTTGAATTATCTTAAGGACAATAACCACACCAGACGAAAACCACCCAAAATGGAATATACCATTGTTAAAGTAGGGTGCACTGTGGGGTGCACAATGTTGAGTGGGCTTGTTTTTATCTGGCTTTACAATACAGTAGATGGCTACTGTCTGGATGGTTTTTGTGGTGCTTTCCCCTCTTTGACACCAAATTTACCTCTTTTGTATTTCATTTTGGTTTGTTAATACCTATTACTACAATTATTATATAGCAAACCTACTATTTGCAACTTAACAAAATCAGTTTGTGAATTAATGGGATGAAACAAATTTGAGGAGTAAAATTTATCCATACATTCACATGCTCGAAACTGGGATTGTGCTCTATTTTTTTTTTATTATTACATGATCTGTAAAGGAACTGAAATCAATTAAAAAATTTCAACAGTACTCAAACTATATTAGTATAGTATTATTAGTATTGGTTGATTAATAATAGAGTAATAATTGTCTTTTTTATCGGTTATTCTTTTTTTACTATTCTTAGATTGAGATCCAGTAATTTAATACCATTATGAATATAAAGATTTAAACAGAGTTTAAAAATGTTTGTATCTATTCCTGACATCTTCAACTTGTTCTTACCAGGCTTTGTGCCTTTACTAACATTAGTAACATTTTCATGATGACTCGTATGTCTAATAAACAATTTTCATTTTATTGTTAATTCAGTACCATTGAAGTAGCACTAACTAACTATTTTAACTAATGTCCAAAATTTCCATACTTTGCCTTTTGAATCATGTTTGCTAATATCTGTGCAACTAAGACCCTATTTAACAGTGAAGTCCCACTTCGGTAGGTTGCAGTGTTCATAATTTAAACATTTTTTTTTACATCCCAAATCGTCCCTATGTCTTATTGCTGGAGATTGTAAAGTGAAATCTCCTCATAAATCATCATCACTGTTGTTATTATTTATCTATTTGTTTATATTGTTGACGGTGCTATGCAACTAGTGGCGTAGACATGGGGAGGGGAGACTGGCTCGTTATAACAAATTAAGTGGGGAAGCTGATATAGTGCGATGTCTAACCATTGGCGGATATGGGGAAGCAGAATCGAAGGTGTCTTTTGTCGAGAACACTGCTTTGAAATATATTTTTACAATCTGAAACTGCCATTTCCGAAAATCTAAAGGTGTCTGTTGTTGCACACCTCAGCACCAACCATGGTGGCACCGAGGTGAACGATCACCTCGTCAGGGAATTTCTGGCACTGGCATTTTTTTTAACTACTTATTGATTGAGTAGTTTTTTGTGGTCGGAAAATTTTCTAGTGCTAGCGTCGGACAACCTGGGGGGCAATTTTTTTTTCTTTTATCCCCACCCTTCCTAATGCTACTGCATTCCCTTATTTTTACAAAAAAAAGTTATAGTTGCTGTTAAAAAACTAAACCTAATAAATAGGCCTACTGACGTACTAGGAAGACTTGTGTTCTCAGAGAGTGGCGGATTCAAAGTGGCCCAGCCGTTTTCCCTCCCCACCCCTAAATTTTTCAAAATTATAAAAAATGGAGAAAAAAAGAAAATTATACATTCAAATTTAAGTCTGAGCATGCCATTTCCATCTATCTAGAGGTGGCAAAATCATAATACTTCACTGTTGTGAAAAAATGTATAAGGTAACTTGAAATAAGGTTGTGTTTGTGTTTCAGGAGGGTCTAAAATGATGCGCGATAGTTTTCTGTTAAGGTAGTTGTATTATTTTATTAACGAAATCAGATATTGTGTAACTCCGTATATATGGGACAATTCATCACACATTTTTCAACATCTTCAAAACTCTGTTTTGCAAAAGCACATCTAATTCTGACTGCTTTACTACTGTATTCTACTGCACACAATAATCATCAAATAAAAGAAGCCTTTTACTTTCCATTTTATCTCTACCAAAATCCAGCCATTGTTTCCCACAGCATTGTTGCTTTTCTGTATTTTTTACAGTAGTATTATATGAATGTATACTCAAATAAAGTTGCTGCTTAGCACTGGGAACACAGATAATGTATAAATCAAATAGATAATAATACAGTGCTAAAAAATATAGGAATATGAATGGAAAGCAACAAACTTGAGGGCTCACATATAATGGAGCAAATTTTTAATTTATTTTACATAGTATCTTTTAGATAGTAGCAGCTGGTAAATCATAGGAAATAATATTCAAAGCAAATAATGTGTGTTAGTGTAAATTGTTTTATTTTATGATATCAAACTTACACAATTAGGAGCTAAAAAATACCCTTGTCAATATAAAGGCGCTATTATTGTGTGCAGGTGTACCTGGCCGATGAATCATCACAAACATTTGGTCAGATTATAATATAAAATGGTCGGTTGCCTGCAGCTTATCTGTGTTTGGATTTTGACTACATCAGTGATTTTCTACCTTGGACTATGCCTGATTAAGTTAGTATTACGGTAGTAATAATTAACCACAAGTCAATCCAGTGGAAAATGCTACCTCACTGATCTACGCATGTTCAAGATTCAAGTCTCACAATAATCTTGTAACCATGCATTATGAGATAAATTACAGATTTGTCTATAACTTTATATTTTTAGCTGTGGAAGCTCTTGAATGACCACCTAGAGGACCTTCGCAGCACCTGGATGAAACGCATTAGTTATGACTTCTACATTCCTTGTAAATTTTGCAAGAACACAGACTGCCTTAAACTGAAGAGATGTATTGAAGCCAAAAAATATGTTCCGTGTAATGAGAAGCATAAAAGGGTGTTGATTGAACGAATCAAATACTTGTTTGAATGCAGAGCCCAGACAGGTATAATAGAATTTTGATGTTTTTCTTGCATAATGTAGGTCTTTTAATTTTTAGTATGTGTTTTTGTGCTCTCTTCATGAGCTACATTAAATTTCTTTTTATTATTGTTAAAAATAATAAAAATATTATAAAGCTTGGAAGATCATTAATCAATGGGTAAAAAACAGGCTGCAACTGTGTGCAATATTTTAACAAATTCAAATACTGGTCGCACAAGTATCAAGAATAAAGCCGATGCTTTTAACTTTTTTTTTTTTTTGGGCAGAATCTTGCCGATGAATTTATAAATCAAAATGCGTTATGGAAACTCTGAGGCAAGACTTTTTTTTACTTTGTTTGTATACCCGCTGACTGCAAATATTGATGATTTGGAATAAAAATAAAATTTTATTTTTGGCCAATTGGCGGTGGGAAAATTAAAAAAAGTGGAAATAAAAAAAAAATAAATACAAATTTTAAAAATTTTTATTACACCCTCCGCTGCCTTGAAATCGCCAAAGAAAAGATATATTTCTTCCTAATTATATGAATTTGAAGCATTTAACCATCCTATTTTACATTCACCAATAAAATTGGTTGTCAGCTAGATTATTAAAACAGCTTGTTCATGATTCCATTATTTTTCTTGTCTTACAACACTGTGATCATGCCTTGACAATAATGAAATACCCATGACTTCGTTTACTGTAAATTGTTTTAACTGGCACTATATTTAAATTCTAATATTTTATTGGTGATATGGTAGAATCTTTTAAATTAGTTTATGTATTTTTTATGTAAAATGTTTAGTATAGGAGATCCTCGGGTAATCTACATCTTGTTTCCATATTTTCTCTTTTATTGCTTTTACCTGCATATTTAATTAATTTCAAAATCAGGATGGAGCCCTAAATTTGACAAAATTTAAAAGTAAATTGGGGGATAACAGAATATTCATTCTGATTTTGAGTCTGATTGTCATTTCTGGCCGTCTAGAAGTGCCATGAACATTAAAATTTCGTACCGGTGCCCAACCGTGGTGGGGCTGAGGTAGCGTATTTCCCCTTTTTTCTTGTCCATGTTGAATTCCAAGATCCCAGATGTCATAATTTGGTGAATCGTTTTCTGTCCATAATCTTACTGGTGAAATATCAAACATGAGTTCCTAAAAATTTACCAAAATTAAAAATTAATCAAAATCTCTCTTTCTCGACCAAAACAACCCAGCCAACCTGAGTAGAATCTGACGCGTGTGCTGTGTTGCGCGTTAATGTGACTGAAACTCGGGACCCCACCAGGGATCCACCCTGGACCCCGGCGGTGGTCCTGGTTCATTTTTCTTGGAATATTTCTTGATTCAACTAAAGCAGTTTATATTTATTTAGGCTTATTGACAAACTGGGAATAGCCGTCCAACATGGCATTACAATACATATCAAGCATGGTAAGACTTAAGTAATGCACCGTTCTCCTAATAACATATGGTAATAAACATTTTAAAATTTTCACTGGCTTATAAGATTTCATAAGTAAATTTTGATAATAACTTAGGCTCCAATGCTAAGAATAAATATCATTATACATTATACCCATGTTCTGGCGTATGTGGGCGGTCAAGGCGCATTCA
>NW_022706238.1:96123-99153 GCF_011630105.1 Anneissia japonica
TTCTCTTAATAGTAGAAGAGTAATCTCAATTTTTACGCACAAGGCAATAAATTTAAATAAGTTACTACGCTACTATCACAGTGAACCTTGATAGCCGAATGCAATCAACCATCAGCAGTAAAGGTTGCACCTAAATATACATACTTATCACAATGCTCTATCACTATTATCATCTTTACAATAAATAGTAGCTCTGTCATGATTAACACCGTTAATAACCGTTTAAGTTTTGTTTTCTTAGAATTTATAACCATCCCTGAGTCAGCACAAAACAAATGATCTAATTTGGTAAAACATTTATCTCGTGATGTAGCTAATATTATGGTATCGTCCATTAAAACAGTGAAGTGTTTAAAGAAAACCATCCGGACCAAATTTCTCCACGAATAAGAGGGTTAACAAATGCTTTAAATAAGAAGCATGACGCTGGAGCTCCCTGGCGGAGTCCTAGTGTACAAGGAATTACCGAAGACCCTAATACTAGTTTGGTCACATTGTACATAGATGCAATAGCTCTTAGCATAGTAAGACCAAAGCCTAATGATTTTAAACAGCTTATTAATTTCTTTCTAGGTACATTGTCATATGCTTTCGAAAAGTCAACGAAAGTGATAAACAGTTTTACTTTTTTATGACGTGCATAATTAATAAGAAGGCGTTAAGTCACAATGTTTTCCAAACAACCTCTACCTGGCTGGGCACCAGCTTGAGCCCTATCTGGTTTAAACCAACGCATCAATCGCTGGTTAAGGATAGCGTCATATATTTTAGAAATAGCAACCATATTCGTAATACCATGCCAATTCGAACACACCAATCTAGATCCTGACTTAAAAATGCTTATCAAGCGAGCAAAGCACCATTGTGTTGTTTATCGTGCTAATAAAAAGATAGTATTTAACAAGTTACATTAAAAGAACAACCATTCTGGTGATAGCAGTTTCCCAAAAGTCCAGCTGGAACTTCTGACGGGCCACCTGATGCGCCAGATTTTGATTTCTTCAAAGCTTCTTCGATCTTGTGTACTTGTATTGGGTCATCTAAAATTGGTAAATAAGGTCCTTCGCATGCTGTCAGTAAGTTGGATTCGTTGTTTTTGAGCTTTAAAAAACATGGAAAATTGTTCACAAAAATCATTATCTGACGGTTTCTGAATGCAGCGATTTTCATTTACTGTACCATTCCAATTTATCGTGTTCCAAATTTGCTTGCTATCATTTCCTAGGATCAATGTATTCCAACGGTTTAAGTTAGGTATTTGGTTTTTTTGGTTTCAAAACTTCGACTCACTAGCGACTTCGTTTAATATGTCAACTGCCGCATTCAAGAACTAATGTCTGGAGGATCTCTCTGACTTATAGAATCATAAAAGTTTTCTGGATCAATCGAATCAATTCTAATTTGGTGTTTGCATAAGCTTTTTCCAGGATTTTCCCACAGTACTGCTTGATTTCCATATCAAATTGTTTAAATTACCACTCACTGAAAGTTCACCTTTGTTAAGTACAAGTGTAATAGTCACATGGTTTGATGGTAATGTACTATCTTGATTAACGGTAAACTCTTTAACGGCAGAAATAATGTCCTGTGATACAAAACAACAATCCAATTCTGAGACCCACTGCTTGCCCATTCTGAAGGTGAGAGGGATGGATCAATCAATCACTAAATACTGTACTATTAGTAAAAAAATTTAGACACTATGGACTTACTACTATTAAAATGGTTTGCTGACTATCTGGAAAATAGAGAAGAATATGTTTGCAATAATAGTAACACTTCGGAAAAGAAGCTTGTTAAATGTGGAGTTTCACAACGGTCTTTACTTTGACCACTGATGTTTTTAATTCATATATAAATGATATTAGTTATGTTAGTGAAAATATTGAATATACATTATGTTTTCAGATGATATTACTGTGTTCTGTAGTCGTAAGAATATTTTTCAAGCCTTTCATATTATGAAATGCAATCTGAGAAAAATGTTGAATTGGATCAATTTTAAATGTCTTAAAACTTAAAATATAATTAATAATAATAATAATTCTGGATTTATATAGCGCCTCCCGTTGACACAACCTCGCCGCTTGAACATTATTACCCCCGGATCACTGGATCAAGCACATATGGAACACACACTCAAGCCCCATAGGGGAATTCCATAATGTTGCAGCTGTATGACGCAGGCTGTGTTTCAACCTACCAGGTACCCGCTTGTACTCCTGGGTGGAGAGAGACAACCGTAGATAAAGTGCCTTGCCCAAGGACACAAGCGACTTGCACAGCGAGAGTTTTGAACCCCCGACCTCGAGGTTGGGAGTCCAAACCACAACCGATGCGCCAACCACTTCTACTTAATTAAAACAAACTACTGTATATACTTGCGTATAAGATGAGCCTTCAAATAGCAAATTAGGATCGAAAAATGTGGTCGTCTAATACGCCCGACATGCAAATTTTAGATTTTTAAAATCATGATTGTTGTACATGCAGATTGTATGTAACATGCGAAAGTACTACTGAGGAGGTATTAAATGTTAGTATGAATAAACGCAATTTTAAATACAGAGAAATAAGATTTTGATGAACATTTAAAATTTCATAATATGGTATTATTTTGATGATTGGCCTTGCATTTGGCTCCATTTTTAGACAGCTAGATGCAGTATTATGACTAAGTCAAAGGCAAAGTAGGAATACCGATGATGAAATAGGGATGATCTTATACGCATGACATACAAAAATCGTCCACAAAAATCTTCATAAACTTGGGAGTCGGCTTATACGCAGGTCGCCTTATACCCGAGTATATATGGTATGTTTTATTCAAATAAAAAAACAAGCCAGTTGATCTATCTTCACTAGAGTTAAATATTAATAATAAGAAAATTGAACAATCAAAGGTTGCAAAATTTCGGCTACTTTCATTCAATTCAATATGATTGCTACAAAGATTTCTAGGGTGATCTGTGTCTTAAAAAAATAAATCCTATCATGTTAACTATATAAAACCATTATACTACCAAACAT
>NW_022706238.1:100611-107047 GCF_011630105.1 Anneissia japonica
AGATATTTTGACAAAAATTGAATGTCAAATTTTCTGATAAGCCTAATGTGTATATTCCATAGCAGCAAAAATTCTGCGTTGAGTTACCTAAGGTAAACAAAGCTATTTTACAGAATTGATAGGAAAACCAACACAAAAATTATCAGTTGTTTGTCATTAGAAGCGATTTTCTCCTAAGTATGTTTTTAGACATCTGGATTTTAAAAGGATCTTACTCCACTTAACCTACTGTAGGAACATGATTCAAAGACCAAAATAAAGCTTGTATAGTCATGTATCCAAATACACCAATAACCCATTTTTCATTTTTTGTACCACAAGACTCGTTTTGTCACAACAGCTCACATATTATTATAACTGGTATCTTGCAGTTTCAGGTGTCACCAAAGATGATTTCAACAGTATGCTGCGTGTTGTGTCAGAGTGGTGGAAGGCACATGGAAATCTCAATATGTTAAAGGTTTTGCTTAGACAGTTTAAGTCTAAAGTGGGTCTGATGGAAATAGAAAAGAAGAAGGATGAAAGAAGTTTGTTTGAATTACTGAAAGGTTCAGGTGATTGCAGCAATGAACACTTTTCAGTCATTTTAGAGGCAGTTAAGATTTGTGGTCTTAATGGTGTATACCGTGAGATTGAAGAAATTGAATCCTTTGGAAGTTTTCCTTTCAATGAAGAGTTGCCAATCAGTATGTTTTCCGTTTTTCGACAAAAACTGATCAAATTTGGCAATAATTTGAGCAAAGAGTCTGTTAAATCCATTGGTTCCTTGAATGAACTATGTATGGATGTAGAAAATGTGGATCCGTGGCTTCTAATATGGGCACTGGAAGACAAAGGAATTATCAAAGAAGATGATGAAAGCTCAATGAGTGATTTTGTCAAATCATTGAGAAAAAATAAATTGAATGGGGATGCAGATATATTAGAAAGGCCATTGTAATTAATGGTTGAATTTCCCATTTCGAAAGTCCTATTTCATACCGGCAACGAGGAAACATCATTTAACCCGACAGTATTTTTGAATTTAAAAAGAATGTAAATAGGCCTAATAGTCTGGTCGTTATACTGAACTTCAGTAATTTCTCATAGATTTGATAATACTCCAAGCATAGACCTACATAATATGTAGGCTGTCGTAACCCAATATCTATATCAGGTGTCTAGGAGACCCAGGAGAAACTTATATGGCTATTGGTGGGATTCTAGGAGGGGTACGTTGGGGAAGGAAGGGGGAAAGGCCTCAGCAGTTGAAGCATGCTAGCATGTAAATGGCAAAGTCCATCATGTTAATAGTATTTAATGCAAGCCAGTTGGTTAATCAGTGAGTTTGCTTAAAAGGAGAAAAGGAGATTTGCATTAATCGGGGCTGGGGGATGCCAGTCAAATATGAGCTGAAATATAATCCAGCTACTCACAACGTGCAATCCAACGTCAAAAAGAAAAGAAAAAGAAACATTATATGGTTCAACCCACCTTACAGTGCCAATGTTAAAACAAAAATTGGACATGAATTTCTTAAAATTGTAGATGAATGTTTCCCACATGATCATGCTCTTAGAAAAGTGTTTAATAGGAACACTATCAAGATCAGTTATAGCTGTATGCCCAATATTGGCTCGATACTATCCGCTCACAACAAAAAGTTGCTAAATAAGAACAATAAGGATACACTTAGATAACATCGAGTAATGTAATTGCCGTAATGAATGTCCCTTGTCTGGTAAATGTCTAACCAGTGGTGTAGTTTATCAGGCTACTATCACAAGGGATGACAACAATGAGGTTGAGACGCATGTCGGTCTCACCGAAAATATTTTAAAAAGTAGGTAGGCCTATAACACGCATACTTGTTCATTCCGGAATGTTAAATATAGAAATAGTACCACGCTTAGCCAATATGTTTGGAAACTTAAAGACAGCATTGTAAAGCATAGAATACAATGGCGAATACTATCTAAATGCAAGCCATACTCTAATGTTAATAGACGATGCAACCTATGCCTGCAGGAGAAATATAACATTATATGCAATCCTGAAGCTAGTACACTTAACCAAAGAAACGAATTAGTGCATGCAGAAGAAAGTTCCTACTAAGATACCAAACTATAACAATAACAATAGCCTATCTCAGATCCATCTATTAAACAAAAGAGAGTCCAGCTAATTAACATAGCATATTCTTTATAAACAGTTGTTATCATCTTTGAGTACAGTACTTCATTATTCCGAGTAAGCCCCCTCGCCAGGATTTTTTTTAAGAGTGGTGGAAATATAGAAAATGTTTATTTAAAAATTTCAAGAGTAGTATACAGTATTTTAAAGGGTTGATACATTGTTTGGTACACGTCGGAAATTTAATTTTATTTATTCAATACCTTTAATTTAACTTATTAATGCAAACAATATAATGTGCACTTAAATTATGAAGAAAAGGAAACAATTTATCAAAACTAATACCTACAAGATGGAGTCTGTTTTATATATATGCAAAGATAAAGATTGAAGTATATAACAGTCAATTTTCAATCGCGGTATAATTTCTTCTATAACGATTAGTTACCGTGAGTTGTCAGTAAAACTTCCACTGGGTAGGTAATGGTTTAGCATTACCCTTTTTAGTTCCTATGCATGTAATGCAATATGAACTGTGTATTCACTTTTTTTGCCTGTGTGTGTAGACATTTTCAGGACTCAAATTTTTCCGACATTTTGTTTTAATTTAATTTTGTCTTAATATATTTCCTCCATGGTTTTACTGACAGTGACCTGCCTAATGGTACCCTTGGGGTTAGTTTACTAGCCATCCATCATTTTATTCCCATTGCACTCAATCTTGTCATCCTGGCCACCATTGCAGTTGTGGAAAATATTAAGGTGTAACTAACATACTAGTGCAAACAGTACTAACATAACAAAGTTTATTGATACTGCAAATAGTAAATAATAATTTTGAAATAAAACCAAATATTGTTATATTACTGTAATTTTATTTTTACCTTATATATTTTTTTTACACAGACATTTGACCCAAAGTGTTTACTTCATAAATTTAATTTTTGTTGATCACTATTAAAGAGTCTGAGTGATTTAAGGAAACAATTTGTATTAAATCTGTGGGGGAAGAGGGAAGCAGTGCCTCCCTGAATACGTCCCTGCGAAAGTTGAAAACAATCCATAGTGATAAAAGTATCACTGTTGATGTATTAATTAGGCCTATAGGCCAGCACTTTCGCTACCACAGCATAACACAGCAAATAGCCTAAATATGTTTTCAAATTGAAATTTTTCGTGTATTAAATTCAGTCATATAACTTCACTAATATTCTGCATAGAAACGTTGACTCCTGCTGGTGGTTTAATGTATTGTTGTCAAGTAGGCCATGGCAGCAACCCCATCCCCGATATCGTTTCAAACTACTGTAAAATTAAAAAAATACTGTATACGTACATAGGCCTACAAAATGAAAAGAAAAAAAAATGTTTTTTTTTTAATGATTCTACTGACTTAATTTGCCTATCAAATAACATAAACAATGTGGTCAAAAATCACTATTTTGGACCATAAAAACTCACTCTTCCGGAATTTTTCAAGTTAAACCACCACACGAATTTGACCCAACCTTATATTTTCTGATAAAGTCATGTATCATGCATAGGAATGTTGATGCCTGCAAGGCTCTGGTTTTGTTTTGTTTTTTTTTAATACCCAGCCAAAATTCAGTATAAAAAAACGTGTTTCACATGAAATTTACGTAAATTTAATTAATAAATATTGTTTTATCAATCACCGTTCATAAATAACGTACACTTCACTGAATGTGTGATTTTAACAATTTTTTTGCTGTAATTTTATATTGCATTTACTCTATGCTCCCTGTTATTGGTATTTTTGCTGTTGGGGGTGAAATGAAATAGAATAAATGAATAAAATATATATTTTTTCAGTCTTTATATATTTTAGCGCCGGGTGGAAGGGAACTAACATATATAGTCATTTTACGCATGTAAATCCTCTCCTCTCATAATCTTGCTTTGGTTTGTATTAATAAACATTGGAGACTGACTTACCGACGGAAGCTAATTTGAGTTTTGGAATACTTCTGACAAACTTCTGCAGTTTAATAATAAATGTCTTAGCTGATTTTTAAATAATTCTCCAGCTGACTGGAAGCTAACTGTGCATTCTATAGCACAAGAAATGTCGAAACTATCGTAGGTATGGTAAGGGGAAAAGAGTCATCCCATCCCCTCACTCTAAAAATGGGTCCTGGATTCTATTATTTTAACCAATAATTCCTCCATGTCTTGACAAAGATCCTGCATTTAATTTCCCATATTTTCAGCACATTGTTTTCACACAGTTTTGTTGATTAATAGGTGGGATAAACATATAAGTTGGGCAAGGGGTGGAGTGGATTACGGGTACTGGTAAGGGGTGAGGGTATTTGGAGAAAACATGTCAGGGTCTGGCAATACTGCAACTTACAGGGGCCTATATGGTTTTTATTGTGTAGCAACATGGTTTTAGAGTAGGTATAGCCTACTTGCCTTCTCAAATCCAGTATTAGATATTGACATGGCATTTGGGTTGGGGGATTGGTGCATGCAGAGAGGTAGACTGATTTCCAGTCCCTAAACTTTGTCTTAATCAGTGAAAATACTTTAAAATAAATTGATTATGGCACCATTGGCGTTCCATATTGCTAATTTGCATAGTATAGTACAGAGGGGAGTGGAGGAAAAATTCTGTACCCTAAAGTTTATTTGTCAGTGTAAAATGTCTTTTATTTCCTTTTTCTGGCTGTAGGCCAACAAATATTTTAATATACAAACGATATAGTAAGGTCATGACTGGGAAATTAGGGTGCGGCGGAGGGGTAGGGTAGAGCATTGATGAGGAAAAAGTATAGCTTTGAGGATTTTGTTTCCTGTACTGTACTGTCAATATTTTTTACTTTAAAGAAGTTCGGTCAATGCATTAGGATAGGAATCGGGGGTTGGGGGTAATTTGTAGGGGTCTTACATCACCTTCACAACCTAATATCAGGTAGGATTTAGGTTTGTTGTGATGTACACCGATAGTATGCTACTGTGTTGGGGAAAGAGTTGGTCAATGTTGTGATTTTTCTCTATGTTAGGAAGTTTTGCCAGTGTATTAAGATAGGAAAGTGGATAGGTTGTGGGGGGTAATTTGTAGGGTCTTACATTACGGTACCTTCCCAACCTGATAATAGGGTAGAGTTTAGGTTTGTTGTGATATAAACCGATAGTACTTTGTTGGGAAAAATGTTGGTTCATGGTGCAACATGGGGTGCATTCTCTCTACACTGTCATATTTTGGAGGTTTTGCCAATGCATTAAGATAAGAACGTGGGGGTACCTTGTAAGGGGTCTTGCATCCCTGATATGTAAGGTTTAAGTTTTTTATAATTTAGCACTCACGTACGAAATTTGGTTCTTGTTCTAGATGGGGTTGGGGTTTTTCGTAGGGGTCTGGGGATCTGACCCAACCCCTGGAGTTACATACTTTTTTCAATGTCTCTTACGGCCTAAACAACATTAGTGGGTCAAACCTTCTAGGCAAAATATTATGTTGCTAGCTTTCGGCCTAAGCTTACGTACTGTACTGTATTCTGAAAAAAAAAATAGTACGGTGTAGATTACAAACCAGCATGGATCAAGTCAATGCTAAACAATAAGTTGACAGAAAGCGGATCTGTAAAGTCACCGTCCGAGCACACTGAACGTTTTATTAAAAGTTATTTTTCTTTTACTTAAAACATATTTATACAGGATACAATTTCAGACAGTCGGTTTTTTAAAAAAGGTAATACAATTAATGATATACGTCTTATTCAAATATTAAAATAATAACATTCAGTAGTAAAAAGTTTAGTAAAATTGTTTTAAGAAATATAAGGTGCTTAGTCTTACCATTATGTACAAGTATAAGTGTTGTAGAATTATTTTAAAAGCGGTAGCTTAATTTAGACTGTATTAATAATTGTAAATTATGTTCTTATTTTTTAATATGAAATTAAAATAATTAAGTTATTTAATGCGGCAGTGTATTCCACACATTTGCACCAGCATATTTATGAAGTCTTGATTATATTGAAATTAAATTTTGGATGGACAGTATTAAGTGAATCTGCATTGCTTGTGTTGTACTCATGTCAATCAAATGTATTTATATTTCAGTACAATGTCTAAGAGGCTCAGTGCCGTTAAAACATTTAAATGTTAAACGTTAACATGCAATATTATAACCAAATCGTTTTTCAAATAATTTCCATGTAAATTTTCAATTATTCCCTCTCCCTATATTGTGTGATAAAGTTATTAGTAACTATGTGCAGCTCTCTTTTGCAATCTGTGAATGATCATCTAAATCATCTAATTCCACTCATGCGTATTAGACAACACTAGTCCTTGA
>NW_022706238.1:108225-113201 GCF_011630105.1 Anneissia japonica
CCTAAATATGGTCATGATGACATCACATCATGACCATATATAGGCACATCATGTCTAAATGGGCATAAAACATTGAAGAATATTTGTAACATTAACCGCTAAAACTCTAGGAGTCATTAATGAAATATTGTTGTCTGTCGGAGGTAATAGTAATGAAAGTTGATGGATGTAAAGAAAAAAAAAAGGTATCGTTACTTTTTATATTCAAAGATATACCACACCGTTCTTACTCATTCCCGTATACAATAAAATCCAAAAGGTAATGTGTTTAGTCAATAGGTTTTCATGCTTCGATCAAGTAAATTCCATTCTTAGAAGAGGTCATTAATGGAGACAGAACTCCATGATAACAACAGTGTAGGGGCGCTTGTGTTTTGACACTAATTTGTGAGGTATTAGAGAGTATTCATCCCATTTTGGCACTCTTCAGGCGCTACATATATTTATGCAGTTCAATATTGTTTTTCGTTCAGTGATAATTATCACAATTATCATCGTTACCTTCTATATAATAATTCATTTGATTCTATTTGGGTTTAAAACAGATTTGTTAGAAATTGATATTTATTTTTCGTAGAGCAACATTTTTACATTATATTTATATGAGAAGATAAAACAGCAAAGACAAACTATTCAATTCCATTAATTTTGCTTTGAAATTCATCGTTAGTCAATATCCGCTTAAACAATCACACAAGAAGAAATTAACCAAAGAAATAAGACACATGAAGCTTATTATAATTAAGACAACTGTACATTGTAAGGGGTGGGGTAGGGACTTCGCTTGACTTAGGTCCTAATGACCCGCATCCCGAGCCACAATAGACAGGTCTCTATTCATAAATAAAATGCACTATTATATGTTTTCCCATGATTTATAATAATTGGAGTAATGCAAATGCATATTTTCTAAAAAAAGTAAGTTTTTATTGAAATTTTGCCGGGAATGGGGCTTTAATATTGTTGATTTTAAATTATGTTTGTGTTTTTAGCGAGTTATGCCAATATATAGTCATGATGTGATGTCATCATGACCATATTTAGGTATGTTTTTTTAAAAATATAATATGATAGTCTGAGTCTGGACAGTACTTAACGTTCTTGCACTCAAGTCAGAATGTTATAGGCTTTATTTTGTATTAATGGTGTACAGGCAGGCTTTATTTATAGATCGTTTTTCTTTTTTAGCATAAGTACAATAACAAATCATAAGAAGAATAAAATTATGATTCTTATTAGGCCTTTAACTTAGGGAAAGTCAGAGTCACACAATTTCGACATCGTCTATAGTATATATATATATATATAGGCCTATAGTTGAAATACTGACTCGCATGAACTCAATCCATAAATAGTCGGGAACGAAGTGGAACCATCGAGGGTATGCTAATATAAACACAATGAAGTACCAAAAAAAAAACTTGTTGCTAACAGGAAATAGATCCACCATGGTTGAAAACGTTTGTTCTGTTTTTTAAAATTTTCTAAAACGCCACGTTAATATGAACACAATAAATAAAAATAACTGCAAGCGCACCCTTCCCTATTCATATATGCAGAAGTTGATCCGACACATTGATACCTTTGTTCTGTTCTCTGAGTTCTTCAAAACGCCACGACGCAACGTCTAGAATCTAGATTTCGGGTACTAAATTATTGGTTCATATAACAAGGTACGTGATTTTATTTGAAAAAAAAATCTTATTACCATAAATAATATTTACTAGGTTTACTAAATACTGTACATTATTCCTAAAATTGGTATGTGTCTGTGTCTAATTGAAAAGAGTAACGGGTTATGGCCTAATGTAAGACTATTTTGTGGCAGTAGTTCAACGAAACACATAGTACCACGAATTGGCAGTTCGTTTTTATTTTGTTACGTGAATTATGATTCTGTGCACTTAAGGCAGTTATAAGATCTTGAATTTAAGTTGTGTAAGCTTGATATACACTTCCTGTAGGCCTACAACTGTTGTCCCAAGTTGGAAGTTCCTGGGAGATCTGTTTAAGTGAGCTTTTTAAACACATTTAATTGTATTTTTTCCTGTGCGTATTGACACCCATCAGCACTGAATTCCGTGAGACAATTGATCCTACAGTTACTAAACATAATGCAAATATTGAGAATGTGCTGGAGACGTGGCTATTTTGTGAAAGGATTTTGCTTGCTTGTGAGAGTGCGGGATACCATCCTGATTTCCATGAGACTCCCCCCACTTCTTTATTACTATTAGTCAAGAGACTTAAGAGAAGCACAGAGCAATATTGGCTAGATTTGCGCATGGAGGTCTCCGTTTCTACTGGTATGATACTCGCCTTGCGAGAGGTTGCAGGCTCGAGTACTCCAGAATCATATATTTTCATACGACTGAAAAATGTAACTATTCGTTAAAGGGCTGCTTGATATGATGATAGTAATATCATGTTCCTATTCAAGCTTTAAGATCCCTATCAATTTCTTGATTACACAACGGTAACTCCCGAGGTAAATTTTACTCTTTTATGCTAGCCACGTAAGCTACATGGATGAAATCAAGTAGTATTTTTTTGAATTCATGGTGTGTAAATTTGATGCAGGTTCTTAATATTTTTTTTTCCCCATAAACAAATTATACCCGTGAGCCTACTGATTTGTAACAGTCCTTTGTATTCTCACTATATTGTTACGGTATGTAGACCCATTAGGATATTTCATACCACTTCAGTATATTTACAGTACATTTTATTTTTATATTAGCTTTATTAGTGCAAGTGGTTGAGATACTCATCATAGCCCAGGATCAATCGAAAATAGAGTTTTCACGACCTGTGCACATCCAAACGTCTGATGAGATTTAATTACATTAAAAACGTGTGTCACCTTAGTAGGGGTTATAATAGGGTTTTGGCATTTTTCATACAACGACAATAAAGATCCTTTATAATTTTATTTTAATTTACATAAGAATGAATCACAATCGAATTAGAAAAAAATATCATTGCAATGCAAATACAATACATTTACAATATGAGATCAACAAAAATTCTATCTGATATATTTTATTAAAGCATCATTGCATAATGAAATTAATTTGGATAATTAGTTACAAAATTACAAAAAAAACAAAAAACTATGCTAACATTACAACGAATACAACTTTACATTAGTCCAATACAGAAAATAAATAATTATAATAAATAAATAAATAAAAGAAGACTAGATAGGAGCCAAGCAATATGAACACACAAAATAAATGTATCATTATTATGAAAAACCTCAGTGTCAATTTAATTTCAGTGCGATTAATTGAAAACAACAATTTACTTAATATTGTTGATTTTAAATTATGTTTGTGTTTTTAGCGATTTATGCCCATATATAGTCATGATGTGATGTCACCATGACCATATTTAAGTATGTTTTTTGTAAAATATAATTTGATAGTCTGAGTCTGACAGTACTTAAAGTTCTTTGCACTCAAGCCAGAAGGTTATAGGCTTTATTTTGTATTGTGTACAGGCAGGCTTTATTTATAGATCGTGTTTCTTGTTTAGTACGGGAATTATAAGTAGGGCCTACAATAACAAATCATAAGAAGAATAAAATTATGATTCTTATTAGGCCTTTAACTTAGGGAAAGTCAGAGTTACACAATTTCGACATCGTCCCGAAACATGTATTTAAACATACACAGGCATACAACTCTAAAGAGGCCTACTCGATGATTTGTTTTGCTCATGAGACTAACGGCCAATCTCCCATCTAAATGATTTGGAGAAAGAAAAGTACTTAGGCCTATTGAAATAATGACTCGCATGAACTCAATGTATAAATAGTCGGAATGGAACGAATGGAACCATCCAGGGTATGTTAATATGAAAACAATGAAATACAAAAACTGCTAGCACCCTTCTGTACACTGCTGCTAACAGGAAATAGATCCGCCATTGTTGAAAACGTTTGTTCTGTTCCAAAATTTTCCAAATCGCCACGGTAGACATCTTCGATCAATGACAAACAGTGCTGGGCTGCTAAGCGTAACCAATAGAAATAACATAGCGTTTCGACCATAATTTCGGAAGTCATGTTACTTAAAAAATCATAAATCCTTAATGGAGGGTCGTGTTAACATTAATTTTTCATTAAAATGTTCGCACAGGATATATCTACGTAGTGTATAAAAAAATTGAAAATTTCAATGTTTGTCAAAACTTAACTGGAAAATGGAAGACCAATTTTGTGTGGTGTTAACATATACATTGCCATTTCACTGTTCGACCGAATATCATTTAGCGTTTCGGAGGTCATGTTACTTAAAGAGTAATAACTTCTTAACGGAGGGTCGTGTAGAATGCGAAACAACTTCAAATTAAAAATTACTACCAATGGAATCAGCATAAGATGTTATGTAAATTTAATCGTTCAAACGTAGAAAGGATGATAAATGAAACGGTGAAAAAATGGTATAACAGTAGTACAGTAGTAACGGGACGATGACGAGACGTCTATCGAATATGAGAAGAACAACGTCAACGAGTATGAGTATATGTACGTGTACATGTACGTGATTCACTGAAACATGAAATAACCATTAAATACAAATAGCATAATGCAATACAATAATGATGAATGAAAGTATTTTAGCTTTAAATTAATAATACATTCATCCTTGACAATCTTATCTCTTGAAATTAAAGTTTGCCTATAATTCAGTATAACAATGCTTTATGTAGCCAGCGTAGGCATGAGCCTAGGCATACAAATAATGTAAACAACTATACGTCCATGGAAACATGCGTGCGTACACGCGCGGCTGCCGAGACAACCGTCGAAGAAGAAGACGTTAGCGTACGCCTTCACATTCAAACAGCAAGAATCGCCATTTATCAATTTAATCATCAATTAAAACTAACAGTATTTCAATACTTAAAAGATTAACATATAAAATGATCGAGATAGCTCAATCTACATCTATCAGAGTATTCTTACAACT
>NW_022706238.1:113708-119979 GCF_011630105.1 Anneissia japonica
ACTCTACAGATTCTAGATGGCAAGGCAGGCTAAATTAAGTACGAGAAACTTTACGTACACTTCTTTCCAAATGCCGCCATGGTTACCTTTGTTATACGTCAGCGTTATGACGCCCTCTATAAATCTGGTTAATTAGGGCATTACAGGTCGTATCGACATATTTTTTTCTTTAAAATGTTTCGTAGTCAGATTTGCGAGAAAAACTTCAGCTACCCGTATTTCTCGACTGAGACGTCAGTTGGGGCTGCAATTTGTAGGCCTATGGCAAGGAGATTGTGCAATCCTTAATTCATATTTAGAGAATTAATATTTTGGTTATAATAGAAAATATTCATTTTTTGGTGACGTCACACTCACAATATAGTTAGCATACATACGTCATAAGCTAGATTGCGTCACCTTTTCCTGGTAAGGCAAACTTTCCCGGCGTGCTTTTTTCGGTCAACTTCGTAACATCTGCGTTGTTTCTGTTAAAAAAAAAAAGAAGCAAAAATAGCACCAGGTTATACAGTAATATAGTAACAATAATAAACTTTAATACTAATAAAAATAATTGTTAATAAACTAATGTTACATTAATTTAAATTACGAATTTGCTGGTTTTTCCTGATAAAATGTTTGATTTTTATAATAATATCATATCTAAAAATAATACCGTATTAAGGGAGAAATACCAAATTGTTAGTATTCATTTTATTTGCTGTATTTGTTATGTAGTAGGAAGCGTAGGATCGATAACAAAACGAAAATAAAAAACCGTCCGATAAAAGAGTAAAATGGTACTAGTTAGTAGGAATGCAACAAACTAGAAAATAACCTATAAATACCATAATATTAATATTATTAATTGAAAGTTAGTTTATTAATAATAGTATTCATTTTATTTGCTTTTAATTAAGTAGCCTCTGTTGTTACTTAGTATAGTAGAAAGACAACAACACATAAATAAAAAAGTATTATAAACCGATTGACGAACTTACAATGATAATTAAGCCTAGTCATTTTAAATTTAGCATGTTCGCAACTCCATTGGCGCTCCATATATTTGTTGAAAACAAACTGCGACCGAAATGAAGCGTGACCGAAATGAAGCGCGGGTGCGCGACCGAAATGATCTGTATTTAACACCACTGCTTTGCACATGGATGCCTTGGCTAGCTAGGGTACAAGAGTCGCATTGTTAGCATTGTATAATACTTAACAAGGTACGTCTGCAACTGAATTATTCTTAGTTATTTTTTTGTCTTATTTTTATTTATTTCTTTCGAAAGTGTACTTTTTATCACATATAATTGCACTGCCTACTTAGTTTTAGGCCTGGGCATACTCTTTTTTTACTATGCCTCATCGACTCCCCGCTCCCCACCCCACATACAGTACAGACGTTTGCAACAGAACGTGATTGCATGACCTTCCTTCCTAGGTGTTGATGTAACATTTACATATTGTTAGCTAACCCATTGTGTGTTTCTTTGTGAAAATGACTACCGCGGCGTACTCATTTTCACAAAGCATATCCCCTCTTTCTTGGAAAAGAGGGAACTTCAAATAATTGTCAATCACCGTAATTTAGCTTGAGACTTTAATGCATGGAGGGAGCACCAAAAATGTACAATAATTATTTCAATACCCGACAAACCCCGAACTTCATTTATGCATATAGGCCTAGGCCTACATAAATAGTTTTTTATCTTGCTGTTCTCCAACATAACTGGCACATGGTAAAAACCAACGGACTGCAGACCATTTCCGGTCGCACATTACTCTCCATAACACAGCACCCCCTAGTTCCGTCACCTGGTTTTCGGGTAAACTTATTAGTTCATGTAACAAGGTACGTTGTTTTATTTGAAAAAAAAATTATTATTACCATAAATAACATTTATTAGATTTAGTAATACTGTACATAGGCCTATATTCCTAAAATTGTGTGTCTGTGTCTTATTGAAAAGATTAACGAGTTATGGTTTAATGTAAGACTATTTTGCGGCAGCATGTTCAACGAAACACAAAGTACCACTGAAAGATTTAATTACATTAAAAACGTGTGTCCCCTTAATAGGGGTAATAATAGGGTTTTGGCATTTTTCATACAACGACAATAAAGATTCTTTATAACTTTATTTTAATTTCATAAGAATGAATCGCAGTCGAATTAGAACAATTTGTAATTGCAATGCAAATACAATACATTTATAATATGAAATTAACAAAAATACTACATCTATACAATCATCATTGCATAATGAAAATAATTCAGATAATCAGATCACAAAAAAAGAAAAACCTATGCTACATTACAACAAATACAACTTTACATTAGTCAAATACAAAAATAAATAATTATAATTAATAAATAAAAGACGACTAGATAGGAGCAAAGCAAAATGAATACCCAAAATACATGTACAGTATCATATTTCAATTATGCCAGATGAAAAACATCAGTGTCAATATTATTTCAGTGCGATTAATTGAAAACAACAATTTACTTAATAGTGTTGATTTTAAATTCTGTTTCTGTTTTTAGCGAGTTACAATAAATCTTATGGTGCTGATACATAGGCGTCAAATAAGCTCTAAATGTGTATTTTACTAATCATAATCTAATGTCCTGTTCAGACTATCAAATTATATTTGACAAAAACCCTGTTGTATGCCCATATATAGTCATGATGTGCCTATATATGGTCATGATGTGCCCATATATATATATAGTCATGTGCCTATATATGGTCATGATATGCCCATATATAGTCATAATGTGCCTATATATGGTCATGATGTGATGTCATCATGACCATATTTAGGTATGTTTTTGTAAAATATAATTTGACAGTCTGGACAGTACTTTAACGTTCTTTGCACTCAAGCCAGAATGCTGTAGGCTTTATTTTGTATTAATGGTATGTAAGGGCAGGCTTTATTTTTAGCTCGTTTTTTTTTTTTTATTTTTTTTATTTTTTTAAATTTTTTAAATTTTTTTTTTAAGTTTTTGATAATTATTTTTTTTTTAGCACGAGAATGAAGTACAATAACAAATATTAAGAAGAATGAAATTATGATTTTTATTACTACTTGGGGGAAAAAAAAGTAGGCCAATTTACACATTCACGGACATAAAATTTTAAATACAGTAGGCCAGTGCATGATGATTTTTTTTTCATAGGAATAATGGCCTAATCTATCTGAATAACGAGGTTTAGAAAAGGCGAAAATACTTGGCTCGCATAAACTCAATGCATCAATTTAGGAATTGAAGAGGGACCATCAAGAGTATGCTAATATGAACACAATGAAATGCAAAACTAAAAGTAATGCTACCATTCTATATATTTTTTTTTTTAATAGAGTGAAGGCCAAAAACACTGGGCCAATGTAAAGTCAGTGTGACCCACCCAGATCTAGAATTAAATCCATTACCAACCAATCGACAAACACCAATAGATTGGTAGTCCAGGTAAATATGACATAGGCCTAACAGATTAAAAACAAAAATTTTACCATAGACTTTAGACCTGAGATTCTACTGGCGAGGAGTTTTTAGGCTTTAAATCCCTGGTATTTGGTGGATATGATGGGTGAAATTACGGAGAAAATGCCTGTAACTTCATGCTTGGTTTGAAAATAATCCTATAGGATTAGTCCAACCACGAAATTGTTGTATGGATGCCCGAGCAGGTAACAGTATTTGGTGAGGCGTAAAAAATGAGAAGCACACATAAGAAACTCGGGAAATATGGTAGAAAACAAATATTTTAGTTTTATTTTGTGGAAAAAAATGCCCATTTCAGGAAACGCTACTTCGCACACAGTTACACTTGCACAAAGAAAGGAAGACATGACAAGTTCTATTACCAGTCTCTGACAACTTTAAAGTCTGGCAACCCTCTAAATTATTTTGGCGACTCTAACTTGGGTCGCGATCGATAGTTTGAAAACTAAGGCGAATTATAAGTCAATCGTGACGTCATCAATGTAACTCGCAATGTTATTTACCTATTCCCCAGGGTCCAATAATTTTTCTATTAGTGGACGATTGGCTGATTTTTTTTAGGTTCATGTGCAAAAAAAAATTCTTCATTTTTTTGTCACCGCAAAAACAACGCGCACCGTGGCGACATGTAGCATAATTATGCTTTGTAGCATAATTTAGACCCCTATAGCACTTGGTATTTCACCAAAACGTAAAATAATGTAGAATAATTTAGGTTGACGTTGAAAAACATTTTAAATAAAATTAGGAATATTTGTAATAAAATGTTAGTTCCTAAAACAAAGGTTGCTTTGTTTTACCACTCAATACGACAGAAATGGGTATATTATGGACATGACGTTTTTGTGCCACTAGTCGGGGTGTACTGCATTAGGTGTTGCAAAATATAGAGAAGTGCTCTTGTACTAAATGAGCAAACAACTTACAGTGCCACCAGATGGTCAGAACCTTCCATTGCACAGTTTACAGTGAACCACCAGCAAGCAAAATTATAATCTTTAGGATATTTCCCGCACGATTACAATCGTAACGGTACTGGTATGGTCTACAGGCGTTCGTGTTTCGTTCTTCCTTCTTCCTTAATAGTTTTTGTATAATTGTAAATGATATAGTTATACTTAGGCATATCTGAGGTCTTGCCTAGGCCTAAACAAGTGACTATGTGAGTGTATAAAAATTATGAATAAACACAAAATTGTGAAAGAATAAAGGAAGAAGGAAGAATAGGAAAGAGAATAGAGCGGCTGAAATATTTTCCGAAAATATACAATAGTAGTCAATATACTATTATTACATTACGTTTTTGTACAAACAGTTTTGGGCACTAATTGTCAGAGGTCTCGGTGCTATGCCTATTACTCTATTATTGAAATATACCATTTTAATAGATAAGATGAATTTAACATGTAATTTATACGTAAACAGTACATTAAATTTAAATATAAATGTAATAACGTTAACGAATAAATAACAATAATTAAATGTGTACATAGTATCACTACAACTATAAGAAGATTAATATTATTTTTAAAAATCTTATAATTAATTTTATATAGCCGGAATTAGTATTGACCTAGGCTACTATGGCTAATGACAGGTACGCTTTCTCCAATATAAAGGTTTTTTTTTATGACTGGAATGACCTACGAAACACGAACACCTATTAGACCATACCAGTACCGTTACGATTTTAATCGTGCGGGATATATCCTCAAGACACATTCTTATATATTATTATTAATATTATTTTTTAATTAATCAATTTAATAATTTATTTTAAATCGTTTAATTAGGCATTACATAAATTTTCATGTGTAATATATAATAATAGTGGAATTATGTAATTTATTAAAAATATGGTACAGTAGTATGTATATTATGTAACGATAAAAACAATACGATAAATACAAGAAGTATGACATTTAACAGTGAAGTAAAGATAGAAGGAAGAAAAAGAAAAGAAATTATTTATGGAGTGGCTCAAATATTTTCCGAAATTTGTATATAAATTGAGTATATTTTTAAACAAACGTTTGGGACAATAATCGTCAGAGCTACATGTCCATACGAGCCTAACCACTTTTCACTTTTGAATCGATAATAACTGGTTTTTGCATCAGGAGAATCAAATAGGGGAAAAATGGTTGGGCAAAATTTACGTGTAATAATGTACCGAATACTCAGTACGTCTGAGAACACATGATCTAGATGTTGTGGGTTCGGAACTCAAGTCCCAACCGAGAACGACGCAAAGTGTTCTTAAAACATACTGCAGTATTTGGCACATTATTACACGTCAAGTTGGGCAAACAATAATGTTTAAGTTAAGAATTATAATTGTGTTTAAAAACGATTGATATAATTATAGTACAGTACTAAATATTAAGTTAATTTATGATGATTTTGACTAAAAAAAGAAGTTTAGCGTTTCCATAATGGGAGAGAAAACATTTTAGTTCCAACTGATTGACAAAGGCTGAGGGTATGTATTTTTTGCTTATAGACGTCTTACTCTATTACTGTATTACTATATCCCATAATAGAAACCAAGCGGCTTTACGGGTTGATTGTTGATGACAAAAGTACTATATACGTGTATGTAAAGTACCAAAACTCATTAGTTTTAAAAATACGGATATATGGATATATATAATTTTATTATTAATCCACGGTGGCTGTATATATATCCATTTTTGGGGGCGTAGCATAATTTCACTCCAGCCAATAGCACAATTGATTTTTTCACCGTGGTCACGCTGCACTGAAGGCACTCCC
>NW_022706238.1:120270-168199 GCF_011630105.1 Anneissia japonica
GTTCTACGCCTAGCTAAGGCGCTATGAAATTTTGGTCAAGCAAAATCTGCATGTAATATAATAATTAATAACAGCATATTGAGAATCAATTTCTTTTGGAATTTCGTTATAAATTTCAAACACATGTTCATTAACAGATATATACTATCAAATGACATGAAATTTTCTTATTAATAATTTTATTTATTTTTTTCAATTTTCTTATTTTTGCAATCGCCACACTGTAGCATAGGCTTTGTGGTCACTCATGCATGCAAGGCACCAAGATGGATACCCAGCAGCATCTCATATTGCAACTCTCTCTATATAGGAACTCTAATTAGTAATAGAATAGACAATTGAAAAAAATTAATAAAAATATTAATAAGAAAATTTGATAGTATAAATATCTGTTAATCAACATGTGTTTGGAATTTATAACAAAATTCCAAAAGAAATTGATTCTCAATATGCTATTATTAATTATTATATTACATTGCAGTTTTTGCTTGACCAAAATTGCATATCGCCTGATCTGGGCATACAGCATCGCGTTTGCTCGGCTCATAAAATATTAGGTGACAGGGCCTAGGCCATTTCACTGGACAATTTAGAAATTCATATAGTAAATGGGTGTTTACGATAACGATAATTGTCGTATTGAAAAAAGAAAGTGTCGCATATTAGAGCGTAAATGGATCAAGTCTTGTGATTCTGTTGATAATACAGCTTTCAAGAAGCAATGTGCAAAATATCACTCGGTTTTAACCATTACAAAAACTGCCTACTTTCAATCTCAAGTCGAGAAATGTGGAAGTGACCAACGGCTGTTTCTTTAATGAACAAACTTTGCGGTAAAAGTAAAGGAACTCTCTTACCATCCACACCCTCTGATGTTGAATTAGCACAAGCATTTAACACATACTTTCACAATAAAATTAAAACTTTTAGAGCATCTCTACCAGTCATATCGGCTGACGCTTTCTCAGTGCCGGATGCCGACGGTTTTGAAATTAGTAACTTTACAGAACTAGAAGAAAATGAAATATTTAACATTGTAAAAACAGTTTCATCAAAGACATGCTCATTAGATCCTTTCCCTACAAAATATATTATCGAAAATATTACACTTTTCCTACCTGTGTTTTGTCAGATTGTTCATTCTTCCTTTTCATCTGGCACTTTCCCTGATGACCTAAAAGTGGGGATCATCAGGCCAATGCTTAAGAAGCCTAACTTAAACCACAATTAACTTGCTAATTTTAGACCAGTTTCTAACACTCCTTTCCTCTCTAAACTCTCTATCTTAGCTTCCATGTCAACCACTGGTCTGAAGCCAAGAAAACCATTGAAGCATATGTTTGTGATGGTCAGTCCTGGTTGTCACAAAACATGCTCTTCTTTAATCCTTGTAAGATTGAAGTTCTCTATTTTCATTCAAAGTACCTTAGAAGACCACCTCCGATTAATGGTGTTGTAGTTGGTAACACCAATGTCCTACCATCTTCTAAAGTCCGTAATATAGGGGTTGTTTTTGATCCTATAATGAAGATGGAAAAACACATATACACCGTTTGTAAATCGGTTTCATATCATCTGCGCAACATCAAGCATATTCAAAAGTTCCTAACAAAAAATGCTCTTCTGAAGTTAGTTCATGCACTTATAACATCACGGCTAGATTATTGCAATGCAATTCTGTATGGTCTTCCCGCCTGTCGTTTAAATAGACTACAGCTATGGTTACCAATTGACAAGCGCATCACATTCAAGATTCTGCTCATTACGTACAAAGCCCTGCACAACAAGACACCTGAATACATTTCTCAACTTCTAACGTCACGTTCTGTAAATTGTAGTGGGTCTATGAGATCAACGACCAATAGATTCATACTATCCGTGCCAGCATCGCGACTCAAAACTTACGGTGATAGGGCCTTTTCTGTCGCTGCACCAAGACTTTGGAACACCCTACCCAGCCTCTATCCGTGAAGCAACTTCCGTTCATACATTTAAGAAGAAACTTAAAACCCACCTTTTTTAAGTTTATCTTTTTACAATTTTTGTAGTTTAAGAGTATTTAAGTGTTTTGTTTTTTGTTCCTTTAAGTCGCAACTCCCTTACTTGAGCCGGCGTCGCCACCTTAGCAGTGCACGGTAGTAGAACCGAGGCTTATCCAAGGTGGAAGCTACCGGAGCCCAGCATACTTTTGCCGGAGTACCTGCGTGTACGCAGTAGTGGTGATGACGCCGTCTCAACAACAGGAGTGCGCATTTTTCATGCTGCTGCTTGGTTTTTTCCATTCTTGGTCTGCCTGTTTTTGAAGGCTTAATTTATCAATTTATCAATTATTTATTTTTATTTATTTATTTATTTATTTATTTATTTTTATTTATTTTCTATTTGTTTATTTATTTACTTTATTCATTTATTTATATTTATTTAACTTATAATATATATTAAAAAAATGTTCTGAATAATATAGGCTCATTAATATAAGATATGATATATATATGTTCTTAAAAGACTATTCTACACCACTATACAAGTTTTAAGAAATTAAAAAAATGTTTCGACCTCTGCCACAAGATGGGAATAAAAGAGCCTATCTAAATAGTGTATTAAAATAGGCCTCTGCAGTACAGTACGTAGGTAGGGTAGGGGATACACTAGGCCTAGCTAGCTATAAAGTAGCGTAGTAATTTTTCAGTTAGCGTATGACTTACAGATTTCTCTTATTATATACTACTACTAGTTGATTAACAGATATATACTATCAAATGACATAAAATTTTCTTATTAATAATTTTATTTATTTTTTTCAATTGTCTATTCTAGTACTAATTAGAGTTCCTATATAGAGAGAGTTGCAACATGAGACGCTGCTGGGTATCCATCTTGGTGCCTTGCATGCATGAGTGACCACAAAGCTTATGCTACAGTAAATATAAAATAAATATCTGTTAATCAACATGTGTTTGGAATTTATAACAAAATTCCAAAAGAAATTGATTCTCAATATGCTATTATTAATTATTATATTACATGCAGTTTTTCTTGACCAATATTGCATACCGCCTGAGCTGGGCGTACAGCATCGCGTTTGCTCGGCTCATAAAATAGTAGGTGACAGGGCCTAGGCCATTTCACTGGACAACTTTAGAAATTCATATAGTAAATGGGTGTTTACGATAACGATAATTGTCGTATTGAAAAAAGAAAGTGTCGCATATTAGAGCGTAAATGGATCAAGTCTTGTGATTCTGTTGATAATACAGCTTTCAAAAGCAATGTGCAAAATATCACTCGGTTTTAACCATTACAAAAACTGCCTACTTTCAATCTCAAGTCGAGAAATGTGGAAGTGACCAACAGCTGTTGTTTTCTTTAATGAACAAACTTTGTGGTAAAAGTAAAGGAAATCTCTTACCATCCACACCCTCTGATGTTGAATTAGCACAAGCATTTAACACATACTTTCACAATAAAATTAAAACTTTTAGAGCATCTCTACCAGTCATATCGGCTGACGCTTTCTCAGTGCCGGATGCCGACGGTTTTGAAATTAGTAACTTTACAGAACTAGAAGAAAATGAAATATTTAACATTGTAAAAACAGTTTCATCGAAGACATGTTCATTAGATCATTTCCCTACAAAATATATTATCGAAAATATTACAATTTCCTACCTGTGTTTTGTCAGATTGTTAATTCTTCCTTTTCATCTGGCACTTTCCCTGATGACCTAAAAGTGGGGATCATCAGGCCAATGCAAACCTAACTTAAACCACAATGAACTTGCTAATTTTAGACCAATTTTTAACACTCCTTTCCTCTCTAAACTTCTTGAGAAATGTGTGGCAAATCAAATTATTAATTTTCTTGATGTAAATAATCTGTTTGATCCTCTACAATCGGCCTACAGAAAATTTTACAGCACTGAGACAGCAGTTGTTAAAATCCACAACGATATAATGGTTGACCTTGATAATTTTAATGGTTTTATAATCTTGATGGTTTTTGTATTCTGGCTGTCTTTTTAGATCTAAGTGCTGCTTTTGACACGATTAATCACAAAATACTCATTCACAGACTTGCATCTCTTGGAATTGGTGGATCTGTTCTTACATGGTTCACATCTTATCTTACATCTAGAAAGCAACAGGTTCGCATTAGAAATAGCTCTTCAGCGTGCATTAATGTAGAGAGTGGTGTCCCTCAGGGGTCAATTCTTGGCCCCATTTCATTTCTTATTTACGTCTCTCCTTTGAGCAAAATCATTAGCAGTCATGGAGTCCGATATCATGCCTACGCCGATGACACTCAACTCTATCTTAGCTTCCATGTCAACCACTGGTCTGAAGCCAAGAAAACCATTGAAGCATGTGTTTGTGATGGTCAGTCCTGGTTGTCACAAAACATGCTCTTCTTTAATCCTTGTAAGACTGAAGTTCTCTATTTTCATTCAAAGTACCTTAGAAGACCACCTCCGATTAATGGTGTTGTAGTTGGTAACACCAATGTCCTACCATCTTCAAAAGTCCGTAATATGGGAGTTGTTTTTGATCCTATAATGAAGATGGAAAAACACATATACACCGTTTGTAAATCGGTTTCATATCATCTGCGCAACATCAAGCATATTCAAAAGTTCCTAACAAAAAATGCTCTTCTGAAGTTAGTTCATGCACTTATAACATCACGGCTAGAAGTAACATAGTAATAAGCACTTAAAATAATGAATATCCATCAAATAAAAGATCGTATAATCACACGAAATCGTAGTAGAAAGATAATCTACAGCGCTACCCGATCGTAACATGGGCGCAGCCATCTTGTTTGTTTACGTACAACGCCCTCTATTGACGTGAGTAACTAATTATAAAACAAACAGTGCCTAGAGCAAAGTTTATGTCGCCCAAAGGCAAATACATGTGCACTCTTCTTATCAGTGAAATACGAATACCCAAGCCGATAGATAAACGATTACCAGCAAGGCCTAACAAAGCCCAATTTACAAAATCGTAACTTAGAAGAAAATTTAGATATCATCTAGCAGTCAATACATATAAAAGTAAGATCGTTACTTGGCTGAAAATCATCAATATTTCGATATACTGTGTAACTAGAATCAGTGCTAGGCTAAGCCAGCAATGTACAGAACCTGTCTCTTATACACCGGAGCCCAGCATACTGTCGCCGGAGTACCTGCGTGTATGCAGTTGTGGTGATGACGCCGTCTCAACAACAGGAGTGCGCATTTTTCATGCTGCTGCTTGGTTTTTTCCATTCTTGGTCTGCCTGTTTTTGAAGGCTTAATTTATCAATTATTTATTTATTTATTTATTTATTTATTTTTATTTATTTTCTATTTGTTTATTTATTTACTTTATTCATTTATTTATATTTATTTAACTTATAATATATATAAAAAAATATATTCTGAATAATATAGGCTCAGTATTATAAGATATAATATAATTTAATTTTTTATAATTCATGGTCCTCCCTTTTTTCGACGCCTTGAGATGATTTTATTGTGGAAGGCGCACTACAAATATCCCACCATCACCATCACCTTTGTGGCACACCTCAGCTAGGGCCCCAGTCCGATGGTATCTCCAAAATAACTAGTAGTATTTTATAAGAGAAATCCGTAAGTCATATGGTAACCGAAAAAGTATTGCGCTATTTTTATAGCTATCTAGAGGCCTAGTAGTCCTAGTGTACTACCCACCTACGTACTGTACTGCAGAGGCCTATTTTAATACACTATTTAGATAGGCTCTTCTTTTCCCATCTTGTGGCAGAGGTCGAAACATTTTTTAAATATCTTAAAACTTGTATAGTGGTGTAGAATAGTCTTTTAAGAACATTTGCAGAAAAAAAATAATGTGATACGATTCTTCGTTACGGAGTTATGGATTTTTAAGTAACATGAGTTCAATAATTTTGCCTCAAAGCTTATCTTATTTTTGTTGGCTACGCACCACTGACTTGTTCAATGGGCACCAAGATGGTAGATAGAGGGCGGCCAGTACATACTCTCTCTACATACCTGTAGTACTGTACCCTAACCTTAGACACAACTCCAGTCTTGATATGTTCAGGTTAAGGTTAGGCCCTAGGGCGGAGTACTTGGATCAAGTGCGATCCATGGACCCTGTGTAAGTAGCTCAGGTCCAATATACAGTAGTAGTAAGGACCTCTAATAGGATATTACATTTTCTGCACAGGTTATCTAGTTATCCAAAGAATTTCCAACCTGATCGTCATGCTATGCGATTGCGAGAGGATGTAAACAGTGATTTAACAACCGTATTGAGGACGTTCGTGGCTTATGATGGTATTTCAATAATAAACTTTAATACTAATAAAAATAATTGTTAATAAACTAATGTTACAGTATTTAAATAACGAGTTGGCTGGTTTTTCCTGATAAAATGTTTGATTTTTAAAGAAAATATCATATCAAAAACAATACCGTACTAAGAGAAATATCAAATTTTTAGTATTCATTTTATTTTCTGTATTTGTTGGGATCGATAACAAAACGAAAATAAACACTGTCCGATAAAATAGTAAAATGGTACTAGGAATGCTAAAAACTAGAAAATAACCTATAAATACCATAATATTAATTGAAATTTAGTTTAGTAATAATAGTATTCATTTTATTTGCTTTTAAGTAGCCTATGTCATGAAAGACAACAAAACATAAATAAAAAAAGTATGATAAAGCGATTGACGAACTTACAATGATAATTAGGCCTAGTTATATTACATTTAGCGTTTTTGCAACTCCACTGGCGCTTCATATATTTGTTGAAAGCAAACCGCTACTGAAATGAAGCGCGACCAAAGTGATGCCTGAATACAGAAATGATCAGTATTCAGGCTAGGGCGGCCATTTGGCTATTGACCACCAACCGGCATTGCATGCCTTACGTAGATTTTGCCTAGCTAGGCCTACCCTAGGCCTAACTAATCGTAAACGACAAACGTCACTCAATTTATTGAAGTACATTTTTTTTCACTGTGGCTAGTATAGTACCGTATTTTTGTCGTGCACAATTTGAGACATTTGCAAAATTTGCAAAATGCGCAAGCTATCACTTGCACAATTTGCAAACTGTACAACAATTTCTTTGCACAATTTGGAAACTGCAAGATTCTGCACAGTTTGCAAACTGTGCAATGAGATTGTTGCACAGTTTTAAAATGTGTTGACAATTTGCAAACCGTGTTTAGTCTATTTGCACATTTTGATACTAATTACTTTAGGCCTAATTTTGTTTCTGTTTATGGTGTGACGTTAAATAAAAATGTTAGCACATGTAAACCGTGTATCATGCATGGCTATCGTGTGTGGTTGGGTGGGAAAAGATGGTGTGCTAGTGAGGTGAAATCAAGATATAAAGCAAGGAGGCATGAATCCTCTGGACATAGGACCATGGGCCTTGCTTAGCTTTTTCACTTAATAAGTTGACATACTACTCAGTCTTTGGTCTAATCTATACATGACAACACTTGCACTACAAAACTGAAAAGACTGTTAACTTTAAATAAGAGAATTTATTTACTGTAGGCCTACTAGCATTTTATATACCATAATACTGTTTTAAGTGGTCCTATATCAAAAGTATATTCAAAAAATTTGACACTACTAGTTACGATCGATTGGGGAACTCATTCTCTTGATCTGGCCGAATGATGTTTACGATTGGGGAAAGATCCATAACAGTGACAAAGTCTATGTGAAGTTGGGTAAATGTACGGTTGCATGTGCATTCAAAGTGTATAAACATTTCGGTTGAATTAAAAAGAAGGGGAATTCTGAGTTTATCTAGGCTTCTTGGATTGAAACTTGGGATGAGATTTTGAGATTGAGATCTTCAGACTTGATATGACCATGGAGGAATTAGTTTATGACTGATATATGCCACCCAGATCGATCTGTAACAGCAGGGCCGCCACCAAGTGAATAATTTAAACAAAGGCTAGAGGCTATTCCAAGAGTTTGGTACAGGATTCAGTCCTTTTGTTTGATAATGGCTATAGATAAATGACATGACTACTGAGTGGAACCATACACCATATTTATCGATGACAGTACTAAATACAGCAGTGTATTTTTTGATGTTCTACTTACCCAGTACATCGTTTGCGCACCACTCATTGTTGAAAGATGATGTCACGGACATTCTGGCACTTCATTGGGTGATGGTGACGTAATGCCATTTACCGTACCTTTAGCAAATTAAATAAAAAATACAGTACCTTATCTCTAGCCACACTTTTTTTTTTTTTTATAAGAACTAGTAAATTTTTTTCAGACTCAAAATATTCTTATTTTGTTCTTGTTTTTAAACACTTTTCATAATTTTTGTACATCAGTATACTGTATTACTATACTGTTTAGATGGCTTAACATAATATTGTCACACCTACTGCAAATATGGTACAGAAAGATTTGTTGGGATTTTTTAAATTTTTTTCTAACTAAAGCCCTAATCTAAAATTTCAATTTGTTCTTATTTTGTTCTTAATTTTTAGGCAATTTCAGCCTCGGTGTTCTTACAAAATGTGTCCTTACAAAATGTGTCCTTATGAAAAAAAAAATTGTAGCGCTGTGGGCTAGTGGGCTTGGCTGTCAGCTGTTGTTTCAAAATCTTTTAAAAAACTCACATGTGCGTAAACTGCGCAGGGTTCACATTGTGTAGTAAGGCCTAGAAATCCGTCTTTGGATTACAGAAAATAAGAACCAATTTCCCCGCAGATGTTGCCGAAAATTAGGCTTTTACCTACTGTACCTAATTTTATTTTAAGCAATTGTGGTAAAATGTTACATTTCAATTTATTTATTGTTGACATTAGCTTATTACTGCATTTTTAGATTTTGATCCCACCGAGTTTTTTTTTTTATTGGGGGGAGGGAGATAGTGATGTTTGAAGTCATCAGAAAATCAGCAATGATAAAAGAAAGGGCATGTGTGTGGTATGCTATCTGTAGCTTCAATGGAAAAGATAGCAATTATTAAGTGTTCACTAACCCCCTTCCAAAACTAGACTTACCGAGTTGGCGAACATTTTCTTTGCTAACAACCTTCTTTAGGAAAGAGAATTCAGGGTAGGTGGTATGCAAATGAATTATATATTTATAGTATTAATTTATTTCTTGGAACATGGCGGGGAAATTGTGGTAAAAGGCTCTGTATTTCACCCCAAAGGAAGAGGGAATAGCCGCATTCAGTCAACCTTGTTGTCGGCAAAGGCCAAGTCGCTGATGCGCACTGCTCGCGTAAATCTGGGTATCTACATAAACATCTAGGCTAGGCTCACGTATGCTTTGCAAAGCAAAGATACTAGAAACACAAGATAGAATTCTCCACACGAAAAAAGTGTTCCACCGAAATGCTTGGTGGGAATACAAACAATGGGATGCCCCTTACTGCTGAATCTAAAAAAACTTGCGTTTTTTGAATCTAGTCGTTGCGTACTGTATTTTATTGTCAATTCTCAATTAAAAAATTGTACAATTAGTACAATTGTACCCAGACAGTGACAACTGTGAATAAATAATTCCTTAGTGGAGGTAGAAATCGTTGTTATTATCCAAATAAAACACACAATTAAGCCTATGGATCAGTATAGAAAACAATATACTGTAGCGCAAAATCGTATGGCCGGACGATTTTGTGATAAAGTTTTCCTCCATTAGTGAAAAATGAAGGGCACCGTATGCGTCTGGAAACACTTAGTAACAGAAGGGCGCCCTGTACGTCGGGCATGAAGTATTGAAATCTTGCATGGTTAAAGAGAAGGGCGCCGCCTACGTCGGGCACGATTTCCACCTTATTTTTACTATGCGAGTGCTCTATCATGTGTTTTTAGTATCTTTGCTATAAGGAAAATGAAAATATCCAAGAAAAAGTTTTTGATCACGTGACAAAATAACGTTCGTTGATTAGTCGGTTTATCTGTCAATCAAATCTCGTTGAGATGTTAATTAGTCAGCGTAAGGTCTGGTCCAGCTACATCACTATTCTTTATACAATACTCTTGTCGTTATTATTCACCATTTTAAAAACGATTTTAGAAGCGATGCTCTTGCTAGTTTTTTATCACCAAGCAAATTATTGGATGATAACATGGATAGTGATGTATTTTTGTAGACTATTTTATTGCAAAAACAAAGAAGAAAATATTAAAATATAAGTACCGTATGCCTATGCAATTTTCTTTGTAAAAAGCATGTGAAAAAATGTGAGAAAAAAAATTGGCTGTGAGTCGGGTAAACAGGGCTTGCCCTAACTTTTTTTGGTAACTAGCCCACTGGGCTAGTTTACTAGAGATTTTACTAGCCCACAGAATATTTTACTAGCCCACAGACAGGAAAAATTTTTGTTTCAAAATATTTATTAGCGACAATTAAATTTGAAGGTTGATTTGCAATTTCATAATTTCTGTAGCATTGCTGTTTGAGCTACCCTCTCAAAATATTGTTGAATAAATAAATAAAAAAATCACCATGCTGCAAAATCGACTCTGGTTATAACAGGGACAGATGAGCATGATTTACATCTCCCTGGTTATAACTTTGGCTTTCTAATATTTAACAAAGGGCCCAGAAATCAATGAAACCAATGCATCTGTTAAATCTTTGTCTCAAGTCACTAACCCCCAATGGCAATAAATCTTGCTTAGGCTACCTACCTAGGCCTAGGCAAGACATAGGGCCTAGGCTAGCCTAGCCTACCGTATAGCATTGAAATACTTATTATTAAAAGTTGAACATTTTAAAAATATCATTATGAGAAAATAATATGAATATAAGGTAGTACATTAAATTAAATGTTCTAACTACCTAACTTAACCAGATTGAACGATCAACCGATCTTCTATTGAGAGAAAGATAACATGCCATTCTGTAGTGGTTGGTGAATGACTTGGGGATCATCTTAATAATTAAACACTCACGCATGTGGAGAGCTGAAAGCTAGCAAGAGTGTACTCTCTACGCTGCGGTACCTCCTGTGCAGGGATTGGCTCGAAAGTTCCGCTTTTTTTTTTTTTTTTTTTAATTTTTTTATGTTTTTCTTGCTAATTCTCCACTAGACAACCGGGCAACATGAGGAGTAAATAGGCTAGCCCGGAGCGGTTTTTACTAGACATTGTACGCCGGGCTAGTACTAAATCGAGCCCTGGTAAAAAAAACGGTAGTGTTGACATGTATGTTAATCAATGGAAAACTCAACTTTTTTTCAATCCTCGTAGATTGATCCGTTGTAAAAATGAGTGACAGTATGAAAGGAGATGCATCAGAAGGTGAGTTAACTTTAATTATTACTGGGTATATCCAGTAAATGTTTTTCAAGAAAAAAAGTTCAATAAGAAATAATTAAATTTAAAGATTATTTAAATAATCTTTCAAATATTGTTATGAAAAACATTTGATTATTATTGTATTTTAATTGTTGTAATTATCAACATTTTAATCCACATACAAAGTTTCCTGAATTTCTTCAGTTAAAAATGGAAAAGGTTCATACCAATTCAGAAAGGTTGAAGTTCAGCAGGGGATATGTATATAATATATTTTATATTTTGTAGCAGAATTTTATAACATCATTTACTCAACAATGTATGTTTGTGGGTTTGATTTTTTTTTTTCATTTAACATAAATGAATGCTGTTAATTGTTGTTTGTTATTGTGATGAATTGAACTACACTTTACTTTAACATTTTAAAGTTTCTACTAGAAATAAAGTAAAATATAAGTGGTTATTCTATGCCTTTACCTTAGGCATTAAAAAAATGAGCCAGAAAAACAATAAGTAAAATAAACAAGTTAAAAGAACAAAATTGAGCAATAAAACCACGGTATGTGTTGTATTTTGTAGCATAACGTTACAATAGGTTATTACTCAACAATGCATGTTTGTCAGGGTGGTAATCTATGGTTCATACGTTTGTTTTCAATTTAAATTATGTTAAATTGAAACCCACTTTTCAATAATAAATATACTTTATACTGTATATATTAATTGTTTAATATTCAAAGTAAATTGAGCAATCAAACTAAGGTATGTATTATAACTATGCAATTTTTAAATAACACAGAAGAAACATTACTACGGATAATGAGTGGGAGGCCATGAATAAACGTCTTGAGCTTTATTGTGTGTATTTTCAAGAATGACCCAATAAAGGTCAAACGTTAAATCATGGTCTCCGTCTCATTATTCGGAGTAACTTTCTTTTTATGTTATTTAAACATAATCAATACATATGGTTTTACAATTTAAGTTATTAATAAACAATGCATGTTTTTGGGGTAACTGGGGTCCTATGAATTTTATGTTTATTTAAAATTAACTGTTTCTTAACATTTTTTTCATTTATTATTATTATTTTATGTTAGAACAAATAATGTATATTTTCATTGTTTTTTTTTTTAGGCACATGTGCCAATGATTAGCAATAGTGAATATATCACTATCCTATTCATAGGTGGCAATCCATTCCACAAGACAAACATTTAAAGGGCAAGTGCGGGTTTAAAATAAGTCGTCATATATTGCTTATTTAACCTTTTTTGAGTTCGGAAAAAATATTTAAAAAAATCAAAAACGTTAGATGTAACGACAATTACGGAAACAAAACATGATATGATGAGAAATCAAAATCAGGTGAAAACGAGGCTGATCACTTTTTTCAGTAGCTTGGTAGCAACTTTCTAACCAACTCATTAATATTCATGACCAGTCTGTCAATTTTGGCGAGCAGCTGATCGAGGAATCGTCCCGACGATGATCGAGCGACCAGTAGCCTCGAAATTATACATACATACAGTTAGTGAGAAGTCGTGAGTTTTTACGTACGCAGTAACAGAGAGAGGGTTTAATCGACGTCAGTTCAATCACGGAGGAATTATTCAATTGAATTACATATTACCAGTTTGTTGATAGTTAGGCCTACACCTATGGCTATGCCTAGGATTAACACAGTCAATATCTACCCAGAACCAACGTCAGTACTCCCGTCTCGCTCGCAACAGGTGAGTTCTCACGTAGCCTATCCAGCTGAAGCTGACGGTAAAGTTATTACCGTAGGTTTCTTCTAGACTACTACTACTTATATTAAGAGGCCTAGCTAGTCCGACCATAGAGATATGGTCGGACTAGGCCGGACTGTCACAATAGGCCCTATTTAGAAAGGCCGGGTAAATGCCTAGAATATCTTTGTATAGGCCCTAGACTTTTCATGCCATGGCGACATTGTCACATTGTGCAAGTGCATTTTTTTTATTTCATAGAAAAATAGGCCTTCCTAGGTAGGCCTACTACTAAATAACTAGGCAGGCCTGGTCCTATGAAAAACTGTCTAGGCTTAAATGTTAAAACTGCACTGTCTAAATAATGGTGATGTGCTATATAATACTATTTTTTTTTTGTAGGACTACAATATAGGTGATAGGCATACATGACACCCTGGTCACATGGTATTTGACAATTCCCATGATGAGACAGAAATACCCCAACATTTGCCATTAGTACAACCACCCAACCTGCACCCAAAACTGGCATCTAGTGAAACATGTACAAAAGATGGTGGTACAAAGCATACAAGCACCCAGCAAGACCTTGGAAAGAAACACTCCGGTCGTCTACTGAAACTTGTAATGGAAGCTACACACAATGTAATGCGAGCAATAGAAAATTGGGTGAATATCTCATCATCATTCAGCCAGAGTACATGAAGCATATTGGCATGGTAAAAAAATATCAGCATTAGTGGTTTTTTAAGAAACATTAATGTCTGATTTTTTTTTACCAATATTTCTACAACATTAATACATTACAAACTAGCAGACAGGAAGTTTTTACGCATCTGGTTTATATTGCAGCAGTGTATTACAATGTGCATGCCAGATTTATAATAAATAAATAATATTTTTAGAAGTTTTAGAAGTGTTACTTGCAAAATATCTTTAATACTAATCAATGTTATAAGATTCTTGTTTTAAAACCGTGTAATCCCATTCAATAGTAATACTTTTGGAGCAAATATGTGACCCAGATTTATAAAACAACTTGTGGGGATTAATATTGAAATATATAATGCACGAAATTTATAATACAGTATGAAAATGTGGCTGAATATATACAGGAACAACTATTTTAATGTATGGCTTTCTACAGTCTGCTGTAAAGTTAGTCTATGAATTTGGTTATTTTGTAATGGCTGGATTATGCCTAAGTCTGCATGCTTTTAAACGTTCGCTGATCAATTTGGAACTGCAATTTAAAAGAAAACTTTGATTTTGTTGTTGTACACCATTTTTTGTTTAGTATTTTGAAATATTTATATAGTTGAACTTGCCTATGTCGTATCCAAAATGCCATTGAGAAATTGTTTGACTTTAACAAAATTGACTTGCACTTACAGTAATGGAAAACAACAATTCGGCATGTAAAATTAGATTGACTTAGAAGTTATGGCAAAATCGTCTTAGGCAAGTTTAACTGATTTATTCATCATGTTTGATTGCCTTGTATTATTTACCATAGCCAAAATTTCTTCTTTCATGATGATTTTCAACATCCATGATATTTTTGGTGCTTTACAGTACTTGGTTATTGATTATTACTGTACATAAATTCAAGAGTACTGGTGTTACTAAATAAATATAAAAACACAATTTATCATCCTTGTATATGGCAAATAATTTATTACAATTGTATTTTCTCAGTTAATATAAAATTGTTTCACTGTACACAGAACAAAACCCTGAAGCAGTCAGGTATTAAGATATATCACTGCATTTAACACACACTATTTATTATCAAAATATTAAATGTATCGATTTAGTTTTACACCAATGTAAAGAATATGATAGAACAAGTTAAATTTATTTACTGTACACAAAACTCCAAATCACAGAGCTCCAAATTTTAAAATATGAGCCGCGAGTGGGGAAGACACAAGAATATTGCATTTGGAACATACTGTACTTCACAACAAAATGTTCGTGAAATCAATTTGGCTGGCCTATTCGCATCTGGCCTATCCACATCAATAGCAACAACTTCTATTACAGACTAGGCCTGGAAGGTTACATACAATTGGCTGGTGTAGTTACAGAAACTGTAGGCCTATGCTGACAAAATTTCCTTTCTTACCATGAGTGATGAGATATTGCAAGAATTTTTATCAATGATTCCTGTATCTGTATCATCATGTACAAACACCAGAAGCCTGGTTGTCGCGTATGTCGGTCAGGTTGAGGTGTGTAACAATTAAATATTGTAATGAGCTTTAGTCGTTAATTTATGAATATTAATGAGTCCAAAACAGCTTTAAATTATTTTATATTAGGTGACATCCGAATATTCTCACTCAAGCAATTCCTGTATCTATAGCATCAAAATACCCAGGGTAGTCTTCAGTCCCTAATCGACCACAGAGTGCGAATGGGATGACCCTTCTGTCCAATTTCTTTAGCCTGTTACACCTACCAAATGAATCCATCGATATCCAACATGTCAACATTTCCTATTAGAGAAATTCAATTAGAAAGTTAAAACAGACCAGTTAAAAAATTTAGAGTGACTATTCTTACACCATTCAAAAATAATTAGAATTGATATTACAATATCTTTATAATATTAGGAAATAGTCCTGGCACTAATCATCAATGATAATTTTTATTGAAAATATATATTAATTAACCATCACAGTGAAAAGCCCATATTCAAATGCATTGCAAAGTTGTATAACAATAGCCATGACCTAAAATATTATTCTGAATAGAATTAACTATTTCATTAATATAGAACTTTTTTACAAATAATATAAAAATAAAAATTAGTTAAAAAGTTACAGATGAAGACAATTACAATTTAAACATGTATAGCACATATGTATGACTCGAGTGTGTGCAGGCAATTTATCCTCCTCGGAAAATAAAGGCCGATTTCCGAGCAGAATTTGTCGAAAATTAGTTTGGAACTAATCTGAATATATAACCAGTGCATCATACAGAAGTTAAGTTCTGTGCACCATTTTCCTAACCATTTTCTGCGCAAATTTGAGCTAGTTTTTGAGGTATCATCATCCACATTCCACGACGAATAAACTGGCATTTTAATAGGGCCAGCCTGGCCTAACTAGCCAGGCCTAAGCAGCCTTCCAATAGATATTTCCATGGATCAATCATTAACATGTAAATTACTGTACTTTATTCAAAATAGTGTTGTTCGTCTAATGTTTGAAATTATAGTTTTTATGACTAAATTAGGGGTCTAGGCCTACATCGCGCCATGCAGTAGAGTACTGAGTAGCATTCCGCTATACATGATACAGTACTGCATATATGCTAGGCTATGCCTAACTAAGCCTACACAGGTAAGACAAGTTGGTAACAAACCTATTTAACGCCATTTCTAAGACCACTACTTCCAAGACTTCCATATTCCAACCGGCAAACGTATTTGTTTGAAAGATTCATTCTTCAAAAATGCAATCGACTTATTATATTATTATAATTATTAAATGTTTTCGCCAATCCCGATTTTTCAATTTTCCGCTCGCGAAGCCCATTCTCATCATCAGTTGGCTGTGTTAACATCTCCTTACGGTTGAGTAAATCAGCTGACTCCCTGTCTAGTGCAAAATTCACGAAACAAAAACTGGGGCAAACTGTTATTTTACACATAATTGAGACATTTTCATAAGTGAAAACCCATAAAAATGAAAAGAACGGCCAAATTTACGTTGGAATATCTAAAGTTTGACACAATTTTGTTGTGGGGTTACCGAATGCAAGCATTTGAAGTCGGTCCATTTTAGGAAATTCCCTATCTTTTAACACTAGCTAAAAATCCTGTAGCACCACTTCGTTTTTGGGACCCAGTTCACGAGCCTCGTTTTCGAATACCGTGCTCCAAATTCAAGTGACATCACGTTCTTTGTGGTCCCCCATCCCTCTATTTTATATTAAACATTAATTATTTCAAACCCGCACTTGGCCTTTAACACAAGATACATAAATAAGCTAGGTTTCTTTATGAAATTTAGGGAGTGGAGTTATTTTAATGTTCATCATATGAAAATATCCTGGTGTTTTGACCCATGACCCTGGAATTGGAAGGCAAGTATCAAGCTACAGCTTCACTTGCATTCAGCATGTTCAGGAAAATCTTATGCGAGTCGCAAGAATCTCATAGAAATCCAGAAGACCTTGCATGAGCAAGCAAGAATGTCACAGAAAATAACCCATCTCCCACAATTCATGATATATGCATTTTACTATGTTTTATCACTTGTCGCTCAACTGGATAAGGAATGGCTTCATTCAGATTTAGAATCTGAGTACATCCCTGCCTTGAATCCGCTATAGTGAAGTATTAACATAGTTAACACAATTTAGTATATTTATTACTACATTACTTCCAGAAACCTCTGATGATGAATACCGTGAGCTGTTGAAGGATATATCAGAATGGTATGATCGAAATAACTGTATCAGTATGCTGAAAGTATTGTACCGAGATCATGTGACTGATGCTACTACACTGCATAATGCTACTAAAATGCGCGACTTGCTGGACAACTTGCATATTTCTGGGAATCTGAGTCCAACTGATCTTAGTATTCTGTATGACACCGTAAATGTAACAAAACAATTTGGTTTCAAACCAAAGAATAAGAAGCTGCTTCCATTATTTGAAAATGTTAAAAGTTTTGAAATATCAAAATTTACATCGCACAGGCAAAAGCTTGTAAAATTAGGAATGGCATTGACTCAAAATGATGTAGTAACTCTTGATGGTTCATTTAACACCCAACAAAAGAAATATGAAGACAGTTGGCATTTGATAAATGATCTGGAGCACAGAACAGTAATTTGTGAAGGAAAAATGGAGACATTTGTTAAAAAGTTGAGTGAATTCCAACTCCTTTCAGCCGTGAAAGCTCTTACTGAAGGTAAGACAAATAATGGACTGACCAGGGTTTAATTAGATCAATCCCTGGTTAGTGAGGAGGCGTATCCCCATGCTGCGGTTTGGGTGCTGGCTTGTCTTGGAACTTTCTTCTTTATTTTATTATTGTTTTACATTTTCAAACAACGTATAGAGACTTTTTTGTATTTTGGGCTTTACAGTATAAACCCTTAACCATTTTACTTGTAGTAAACTACAGACTAACATAAAAAATATACAGATTTTCTTCATACAGTGAACTTCTTCATGGTTGTTGAATGACAATTTTTTTCAACTGTTCCACTCAAAAACACAAAATAATTTCCTACAGAGATTTTATTTTAGTAAGTAAGAAACCAGCATTTTTTACATTACTGCTTGAAAATTTGCTAGCCATACCCATAGAGATTAATGGTATTTCACACTGCAGTTGTGATGACCTGGAATGGCCTATGGCACAATATCCTGCCCAACACTTATCATTCAAAAAGTTAGCTGATAAATATTTTTATTCAGTCTTAGACTAATCATTTATTGTAATTTTAATTACAGGCACTGGAAATGTATCTTCAAACTCGGGACAAACAAGTGGTGACGGTAGTAAATGATACATTTACAGATGTTAATGTATTCTGAATATCAGGTCAAAGTTCAAATCTGAAATAAGTCAGTATTTGTAACATGAACTTCAACCTGATATCCAGAATACATGAAAATCTGTTTATTTTTAATAATCAGTTCACACATAAGGAGTTGAGAAACAGAGTTTATACTTTTTACTCACAATGATAATATCTACATTTTTGCTCTAACTAGATTTGAACTCGTCACTGAGGATGAGTTTGTTGATCCGCTTGTCAGGCAAAATAAATCTAACAGCGCTTAAAAGTGAAATATGGAAAAATATTGTAGCCAGGATTTTCATACTGTGAAGGAAAATATCAAGTCATGCCGCTCTCTCGGGTCGTCAAAAAATTTAAGTAAAGAAAGAATTGCTTGAGATTTTAGAAAAACATTCTGTACTAGCAATAAAGCTCTAAATGCAAATACGGTTCTCTTCTTTTATTCCCCCAAATTTTCACTTTAGACGGACATGTTCTATAAATTTCCAATTTCTGATTTACTGAAATCATTAACAAAAAATAATTAAATACAATCAAAATTAACAACAGTATTCATATAAAGCAACATACAGGTACAAACAAATACAAATCATTACTAATATAGCCTGTCATAAACACAGATTGACAGTCAACAATAAAGCCTAGATAATTTCACCATCCTGATATATGCATAAATAACTATGATCCATTCTAATACACACTGACGACTAAAGCTAGACAAAATTAAACAGCAAAAATAAGAATAATATCAATAAAACTCACCATAAGGTTGAGCTTCCTTCATTTTACTAGCATATACTCTAATAGTACCACTGTACTACCTACTGTAGGTGTGCTCTGCACTGTGTTAATAACTGAACTGAACTGGTAATGAAACAAAGAATGGCTAACAAAAAGAGTACAGGTAGAACAAAAAAAAACTGGTCAAGTTAACAGCTCAAGAAATTTTTCACAAATAAGGCAGAAACTAAATAATCAACATTACATACTCGCCCCAGATTGTGGACACCACAATACAATCCTAAATTAATTGCAAATTTAAGTTTCATGCTTGTTGCAATATCCAATAATCGTAGAAATAATATAAGAAAATAATGATCACCACTATCAATTTCCCTTTTAATTTTTTTTTTCTCTTTAGTTTGTTTTACAGTTAAAAAAAAAAAAAAGTTTAGTTAAACTAAAGTTCAGTATAAACTGCCCAATAATATTAACTTGCTATTTTCTAGGCTCATCTCCCTAAAACAATAAACATAATCTTGTCCACTGGTCTTAAAAGTGTGTTTATTTGCGTCTTGACTCTCACTCTGCGCACAAAACTGTCTTTGTTTGAAAAAACTTGAATTATTTTCCCAAGTGGCCATGTATTTCTGGGAGTGTTCTCATTTAAAACCAAAACTATATCACCAACCCTGGCGTTTCGCTTAGGCTCCAACCAACGCTGACATTTCTGAAGTGTCGGCAAATACTCACGAGTCCATCTTTTCCAAAATGTGTCTGCAAGATATTGAACTTTTCGCCATCGTCTACAATGGTACGATATGTTTTTCTCATCAACCAATGGAGGTAAGTTTTTGCTACTCTTCAGTTGCAGAAGATGATTAGGAGACAAAGGCTCAAGATCATTTGGATCTTCTTGTGATTTAGTTATTGGTCTTCCATTTATGATTGCTTCAACTTCGCACATAAATGTTACAAGTGTGTCATGTGTTAAACTCTGTTCTCTCACAAGGGAGCACATTATCTTACGAATACTTCTGATCTGTCTCTCCCATATGCCTCCGTGGTGGGATCCCGACGGAGGATTAAAGACCCAATCAATGCCTCGTTGGAGTAGGCTGTCATGAATATTTGATTGATTCCATTTTTGAATTTCTTGCTTCATCTCCCTTTGAGCTCCAACTATATTGGTACCATTGTCGGAACGTACTAGCTTCACAGGTCCAGGGCGTGAGACAAATCGTCGAATAGCATTTACACATGCGTCTATGTCCAATGAATCGGCTACTTCCAAGTGTATAGCTTTACATGCCATGCATGCAAAAACAACACCATACTTCACCGAACTTCTTCCTTGCTTCACTTCAAGCGGGCCGAAGTAGTCCATACCAGCGTTAGTCAATGGTGCTTCACCATATTCTAGTCGGTCCTCGGGAAGGTTTGCCATTTTTTGCAGCATAACTTTACCAAACCGTTGCCTACACTCAACACACCGGTTCACTATTTTACGAGCCATAGAATTAGAAGCGAGTATCCAGAATTTTTCTCTCAACAGTGATAACATATAGTTTCTGACTGCTCTCTGATGACATGAACTCGATTGGCAACAAATGTGTGGAATCTAGCACTTTCATTTGATATGTATCTCAAAACTGCGGTGCTGTCAGACCAATAATATACACAGTCAACATTCAACTCCATTTCACGTTGCATCATGGCACTAATCTTAACCGCTATATGGGCTGCAGTTAATTCCATCCTTGGGACAGTTATTTTCTTGAGCGGTGCCACTCTAGACTTTCATAGTAGAAATGAACAATGTACATCATGATCCTCGTTGACCTGACGCACCCACACGCCCTTTCACTGGAATCAGCAAATACGTGGAGTTGTTTATTTACAACCTTTCCAAACTCTGCAGACTGATAACATCTGGGTATGGTCAAATGTTTAAGAAGATTTAATTGCTCGCACCAACTTCTCCAGAGGTGAAGCTGATCTTCATTTATCTCTTTATCCCAGCCCTTCTTTAATCTACATAATTCTTGAAGAATGATTTTGGCTATAATGATGAATGGGGAGGCAAATCCCAGTGGATCATATATTGAACAAACACTAGACAGAATTACTCTTCTGGTGGCTTCTTTCTTAAAGTTGCCTAACTTGAATCCAAAGGTATCGTGTTGTACATTCCACTGAATGCCGAGGGCTCTCTCCACCTGGCTACTATTCAAATTAGAGTCAAGGTAGAAAAAAAAAAAACTGGTCAAGTTAACAGCTCAAGAAATTTTTCACAAATAAGGCAGAAACTAAATAGTGGACATTACACATTCATTTTCACCATGATGATGTCATCAAAGTGAAAAATGATTGAAACATAATTATGTGAAAGGAATTTTTCTCAGCTATACTTACAGGTACTGTTAGAGAGAATAAGCGAGATACGTACAAATAAGTATAATAATAACGTCATAAATAAAAATTCATTTAAAAAAAAATTCAGATGGCAATTTTCCCTTCATATGTAATCAATCTGATAGCGTTGAAATACAGTCTGCCACCCTCTGTCGTCAATGATTTTTTTGACAAATTTGAAAAAGAAGAGATGAGAGGGCTTCAAGAATTCATTCTACTTGACCATGATTATGTCAAAATGAAAAGTAAAGGGACACTTCCGAAAGAGAATTGTCTCAGCTATAACGTACAGGTGGAAGACAACCAATCAAGAATAAACGAGATACGTTCTTCAAATGAGTAGAAAAATAATGACGTCATGAATAAAAATTAGTCATCCTAAAGAACTGATTAAAAATAAGCATTATTTTAAGCATGCTGTATATAAATGTTGATGCTTATATACGTGCAAACAGAAAATTAGAGGTACCTGACATTCAACCTTTTCCTGAAGTGTATACCCATTAAATATGATTTCCAACTTAGAGCATGTTATAGCTAAGACAATTCTCTTTTATAATTGTGACTTCTTTTTACATTTTGATGACATCATCATGGTGAAAATGAATGTTTTTTTCTCACCTCTCTCATCTTTTTTCCCCTCATCTTGACGATTCTCATAACCAATTGGCATTTTTAAATCATATTCAGTGGGTATAAAATTCAGGTCATTGTTAAATGTGCCTTAATTTTCAGTGCTTGCATCAATTTTTTTAGATGCTCAAAATCGTGCCTATTTTTAATCTGTTATAGCTCCTAAGGATGAAAGTTAACCCCCAATTTTTATTACATATTCTAAAAGCACATGAGTTGTAGATATGATTTTCTAGATCATTTTGGTTGATTGGACTATGTTTCAACGCTATGAAGGGAAAATTTTAAATGACACTTGACAAGGTTCAATTTCGTGTGCCATGACGTGCGTGTATTCCCAAATTTAAATTCTTTTTCAGTCATTTTATGGCCAATAACATTGCCATACGCACCTATCAAATATACGAATCCGCGTATGCGTCTTTGTCATGCAGTGAAAATATGTTACAATCATGCCTATCTTTCATCAGTTTTAGCTCCTTAGCATGCATGGTGACCCCAAAGGAATTATTACATATTCTGAAAGCACATGAGTTTTAGATATGACTTTAACCTCTTGGGTCCCAGTGGCCTCATCTAAAGCCCATTTTACACGGAGCAATACTGCTTGCATGGGCAATCACTATATATCAACTTTTGACAGAATCAGTTGCCTTGCACTCCAATTTACACGGGGCAATATTAGTGCTTGCAAGTTTCTGGAATGTGACCTGGTCATGATAGGATAATGATAATACATTGGTATTCTGTAGAAAGAAGACATGTTATACTCAATTTGTCAAAATGAAGCACTTTTGATGTTCCATTATCTACATTACATGTCTATCTATTATATTACAGTATATTAAGAAGTACCAATTTTATATAATGCATTTTACTCTAGAAAAAGAAAATCAGAGTGTTGGTTTATGGCAATAGTTCATTAATCTATAGCTGCATATAGTTATCGTCACACAGGAAAACATTATGAACAATAAAATTGGATCAATATAAGTAAACATCTGGATATATATGTTTTTTTTAATAAGAATAAACCTATCTATCCCTGATTTTAACTCTCAAATTTGAGTAAACTGATGGAAAAGATATTAAAATTCCAGAGTAGATCTCTTGGGAGAGAAACTCTCCTGAAAAAGTTTGCACCGGTTCAATTTTTTATAGTCCTTGCTTGGGTAATAAACTGTCAATCATGTACCTCAGTTTCAGAGCAATTTACCCAATTTACACGGAGCAATTTCATTTCTAGCAATTTGACCGGTCATATTGCTAGCAAGAATTACTCCGTGTAAATTGGGCTTAAGGACATTTCTTTGTTTCAAGGTCATCTTGTTATTATTAATACTAGCTGGCTAGCACTACTATCCGATGTTCCACAAAAGGTGTCTGCTGCCCTCTCCAGTTGGATTTTCCATATTGCCAATAACAACACTGTCTGATGTTCCAGAAAATGTGTCTGCTGCCCTTTCTAGTAAATTGCTCAAAATTACTTTAAAAAAAAAAAAAAATAAATAAATTAGAGCATGTTTTATGCCATTTTTAGCATTTTAAAATTTTCCAATCCGCACCGCGCGCTCTTGCTGGGCGTCAGAGGGCAGCGGATCGCCTAACTCGTCCTCAATGACGAGTTCAAATCTAGTTATAAATGTAGTAGTATGACATATTCATTACATGTTTAATTTTAACTTTATTACTTATCAGATATGGCCCTCTGAAATAGCGAAAATCAATTTTCGCATAGTGGTTTGGGGAATTTTTGAGAGCATATAAGATTCTAATAAGATATGCTACCCAAATTTGAATGGTATTTCTTGAAAAAGGGACCAAATATCTGTCTAAGTAACAATTTTCAACTTTTTATCTTCGTTATTTCAGAAGATATAGCTTTGTAAAAACCATACAAATTTAAAGGAGCCATTCCTGGAATGAAAAAGGGGGCGTGGTACCAACATTTTAAAAGGTCATAACAAAAACAGCTTGGAAATTGAAACTGAAATTTTGGATTCTTTCTATTAACATAACAAGGTATTTTTAGAATTTTTTAAAGGAAAGGTGTCACAGACGTACTTTTAAATTTCTGGCCGATTTGAGCCAGAATGACCCTATGAAAATTTTTTTATTCGTGCTTCAGTCTCATTTTATTGTTCAGTGACAGATTTTGTTGAGAATTATATACAAAAAAAACTAGGTTCTACCAAAATGATCAATATCCACTCTCACTAAAATGCCAATATCTCGGAACGACTTTGACCTATGAAGTTTCAACTTTTGTTCATATGAATAATTGGGAAATATTTGATAAAAATACCTAACCATGATGGAGTTGAGTTATATTTCTGGAATTTGTGTCATATAGAGTTCTGATACATATATTCCTGTTGTGCAAGTTTCAAAACCACATGGTCCCTGGCACGGCGGTTTCATACGCACTATATTGAGACAATAAGTGTTTTCAACGCGCCTTTCATATATTTACGCACCGCAAGCCTCGAACACACTCATGTCACGATTGGGATCGTGCGAGCCTAGCGGAACTGCATTTTTTGGTACATAGTAGAATTGTGCTAAAAATAATACACGAGTATAATATCCCCCCATTCATGTTCTGTTTGTCTAATTATTATATCAGCTACTAAACAAAATTTTTGCAATGCATGAATTTATATAAAAATCATGAATTTTAACGAGAAAAGTAAGGCCAGTCTACAGTAAAAATGTAAACAAACAACGCCCTAACTCCGTAAATGTTAATATCGCTAAACATGGTCGTAATTATCGTCGTTTTACAAAATTGTGCAATTTTTCTGGATGTTATCATTGGTCGCCAATGAACAATCAGTGTCTGTTCTTGTATATTTTGTGAAATATTGGCCTGACAACTTCTTCCGATTTTTAAAAATTTTCGATTGAAAACAGCAAATATTTTGGCTTTACTAGGCGTTCTTTACAACTCCACGGGCTCATACGCACAATTTTACGCGTTGTTTATACATGCGCTAGGCCTAGATTGAGGCCTAGATTTTATTGGGGTTTTGGATAGGCTTTGCTGCATTAATGTTGTTAAAATTATAATTGTATATATTATTTTTATTTAGCTAATATATGATAAATACAGGCTTGCATTGAATAACATTTTATATTTTGATGGCAATAATTAGGATGGCTCTAAAATAAAGAAAATTTAAAATATGAATAAATGTAAGCAATGATTCAATATTCATCTGTGAAAATAGCCAGTATCATTTACAATCATCATTCTTCTTGCACCTCAGTTTACAAATAGACACAAACATTATGTTCTACATGTTATATTTTTAATGAACAAAATAAACCTTTAAAAAATACAAGAATCCAAATTAAACCGAAAGGTCCGCTGATTAATCTCAGATACAGATAGAATTATACATACTCAAAGTATAGGGATTCAATACTTTGATATTAATTATGTCATCATCAGGAATCCAAATTAAAGGTATGCAATCAGGTTAATACTGACAGTTATTTTTGTACAAATTGCTATTGCACTTTATAAGTAGAAAATTCAATATATTCACACTGTATTATAGTACTGCACAACAAAATATGTTATTACGCTTTGTGTTAATATGTGCAGTAATTAGTGTGTAAATTTATTTTCACAAAAAGGGTATGGGGTTTTAAACAATCTGTTCTCTATAGTAAGTTGATTCAGAGAAAATATAAATTTCCCATCATCTGAAAGTCCCAGGTCTCTTCAAAAACACAAACAAGAATGCTGAACAAAACTGTCTGTAACAGCAGGGATGCAGAGGCAAAATGACGAGTCCATCTGTTCCCATGTAGCTTGCGTATCGATTAAAACCGGATAGATGTAAACATATCCCACCATAGTATCTGATTTTCATCCTGCGTCGCAACAATTAAAGAAGCTGAAAAGATAAATATAAATATATTTTAATTAGGCAATACATAACAATATAATTCATTCTAGGCAATGGAAAGTAAAAAAATTTAAGTGTTAATTATATTGTGCGCTCACTTTTCCCTTGGTTTCAGTCTCAGCAACATTTTTTTTGTTGTTGTTGTAATGGTCATAAGAAAACATACATATGAAAAATTATTATATTCTTAAAATAACAAAATTTGATTATATCAGACTTGCAGGTGAAAAAAAATGCGAAATTAGACCATCACAGGGATCAAAACTAGAAGTAGAACTAGTTTTGATGTGGTACAAATGGCATAACAGTTTTATTATTATTATTATTATTATTATTATTATTATTATTATTATTATTTCATAATAGTTTGGGAATACAAGTACAGTAAAATTCCAAAACATAAAAATAAACACCATACATTGAAAAAAGGGGCAACATTTAAAAATGGACAACCAAGTTAATGCTTAGGAAGACTGGCGCTTGCTAATAGTAAAGGTCTCCCAACAACATAACCAAAACAGATATAAATGAAAATACAACATTTGATATACTGTATTTAAGAACATGTGATGTGATTTATAAAGCATTATTGTGATGATACATAATTAAAAAAAAACATTGTACAGAAGTAGAATAATTTTTATTATTTAAAATGCCTTAATATCTGTCTTAGTATCATTTTTTTCTGCTGCTCTCCATGAACACCATCCAGCCGCTCTTTCCTTCATGTTCAAATTGATTATCTCCATGATGTATTTTGTCAGCTCGCTTGTATCTTGTTTAAATTAAAAAATAAAAAGTTATTATTGCCATTTTTTTTTTCATCAAAAAATTATGACAGAACATCAGACATTAATAATACCACCAAACTTCAGATAATAAAAAAGAAATTTCAAAGTATAATAGATTTGAACTCGTCACTGAGGATGAATTTGGTGATCCGCCGTACTTGACCCTCACGAAGCACGCGCGTTTTTGATTGAAAAGTATTGTATGCTAAAACATGCTCTATTTAAAGAGTAATTTTGAGCATTTTAAAAGAAATTTTAAAGGAAAAGAGTAATTTTGAGCATTTTAAGGACTTACGAATGTGTACACATACGTCTTAACGTCCGTGCGCACGGTAGTATTAATACAGTGTCAGAAACCCAACTATGTAACCGAAACGTAATTTCCAGCTTCAGTACGTGCTGTGGGCGTGGAAATGAGCGTACGGCTCGTCAATTTTGGAAAGTTTTGGAATATTCAAAATGACCTGAAACGTGCTTTAAATTATCTGAAAAGTGATTTTAACAATTTAAAAATTGTAACGCACAAGTACGAATACGTAAAACGACGTGCCTGATGACGACAATGGCACATGAATTTAAACCTTGTCAAGTTTAATTTAAAACCCCCTGTTGGTTGGTAATGCCACACAAATTTTGCCTTTACAGTATATGAACTATCGGTCTGATAGTGTCGAAATACAGTCTGCCGCCCTCTATTTTCAATGTGTTTACATCTTTCAAGAAAGAAAGATGAGAAGGTTCCAAAATAGCATTCTTTTTGACCATGATGACATCACCAAAATAAAAAATAAATGGACACGTCCGAAAGAGAATTGATTTAGCTATAACATACTCACAGGTGGGAGACAATCAATCAAGATAAGCGAGTATGTTCAAACGAGTATAAAAAGTAATAACGTCATAAATAAAATTAAATTTTTTCTTAATTCAAATGGCAATAAGATGACGTCAAAATGTCCGATCAGCCATTATGATCGTATCTACAACTCATGTGCTTTCAGAATATGTAATAAAAATTGGGGGTCACCTTTCATCCTATGGAGCTATAACTGATTAAAAACATTCATGGTTTTATGCATATATAAATGTTGACGCGCACGTAAAGTCGCGCGAACTGAAAATTAAGGTACCTGACATTCAACCTTGACCTGAAGATTATGCTCACTTAATATGATTCAGAAATGACGAATGGTTAAGATGATATGGGCTCATCAACGTTTTCATCCTAAGGAGCTATAACTGATTTAAAAAAAGACATGATATAAAGCATATATTAATTTTGACGCACGCGAACGCTCGCGTTATTACGCGCGCACAAAAATATAATGTACATAACATTTAACCATGACCTGCAGTTTATACCCACTAAATATGATTCAGAAATCACGACTGATTAAGGTTATTATAGGGTCATCAAAGGCTGGACGAAAGAAAGATGAGGGGGTAAGCAAAACCCTATATTTTGACCATGATGACGTCATCAAAATGTAAAAAAATGCCACATATATGAAAGAAAATTGCCTCAGCTACAACATACTCAAAGTTGGAGACAATCGATCAAGAATAAGCGAGATACGCTCAAATGCGCATTTGCTAAATTGAGGTCATCGATAATATTCAGTTTGTTGAATTCAGATGGATATATGATGACGTCAAAATGTCCGATCAGCCATTATGACCTATAAAATCATATTTGCAACTCATCTGCTTTCAGAATATGTAATAAAAATTGGGGGTCACCTTTCATCCTAATGAGCTGTAACTGTTTAAAATTAGTCATGATTTTATGCATACTGTTTAAAATTAGGCCTGATTTTAGCAAAATTTCACTGTATATCGGCACAAATGCGCACGAAGGTCACTATGTTTGATGCGTGCGTACGGCATTGTTATTAGCCATAGAGTGATTGAAACGATTGGAAACTTGTCAAAACAATGTCAGGAAACCAAAATTTGAAAAAAAAATTATTTTCTAGCTTCCATACGTGCTGCGCGCTTAAAAATGCGCACGCGTAGTGGTAAATTTCATAAAAATTTGAAATGCTCAAAAAGGCCTGAAACGTGCTCTAATTTAATCTAAATGTGATTTCAAGCATTTTAAAAGTTTGACGCACGCGTACGCGCGCGTTATGACGCGCACGCGTACTATTTGGGTAAATTACATTTAATATTGACTTGAAGTTAATGCTCACTTAATACGATTTCGAAATGGCAATTGGTTAGGCTAATATGATCGATAATGTAAAAACACAAAATTGCGCGTAGATGACGTCACGCATAACTGCGCACTTTGAAAACCTTATTGTGACTATTCCAGGCCAAGCTAAATGTTTGTTGAAGCGTGCATGTATGAATCTCGTGCCAATTTTTAGATATCGTGCTAACAAGAAATGGGAAAAAAAAAAAGATCTCCTCTGACAATAACAAGAGGTGATCCGCTAGTGTAGCGGATCACCAAAAAAAGATGATGATGATCCTGACAATAACAATAGGTGATCCGCTAACGTTAGCGGATCACCAATAATAATAATAATAATCAAATATTTTTAGACATTTTAAAATTACAAGATAAATGTTTTTATAAAACTTGGGGTCTGAATAATCCTAAAAATATGTCTATAGCGAATAGACTAGGCCTAGCGTAGGCCTACTTTGACGTGAGAGCATACTGCATATACTTAAAATTTAAATACCCTCCGGGCCAAACATTGTTTACTTTCACCTAAGCCCAGGCGGCAGCTTACCCTCCCGTAGCGTAGGCTATTTTTAGGGAGCCTAGACCTAGATTTGCCTATGGAAGACTGCTAGAAACATTTGAATTATATTTTAAAAACATATTAGTTATCTTGTCTGTGATATTTATTACGCCATAAACGTCTAAAAGGTAGACATGCTAGGCCTGCCTAGGGTAAACACGTGTATTTTTAAATAAAATTTTTACCGGAACAATTGTCAGAGAGATTTTTTAGAGGATAATGCAGAAGTCAAATAGGAATAACATGGAGCAAGTGGCAATGTTTCAAAAATTTGCAAAAATTATTTATAGCCATGTAAACTTTACATGCCAGATTTTCCTAAGTTTTGGATGAAAAACATGGAATAAATTCAAATACTCACACGTAAAATCAGGAGCAATGACATCGTACCTATGTTATACTACGGAACTGTTTAGCATGTCTTCTTCGATAATATCATGAATATTCATTATTTTTTTAATTTTAAAGCTGTTGGTTGGTCATTTAAAAACCCATATATGGAGAATAATGAAAATATCGCTTCCGCGTTAGCGCCCCCAACTACGAGAATATCTAAAATGTATAATAGTGACCAACAGAGGGCTCACTACTTATTGTCTATATTGAACCACCGTGCTGGAAAAGTAACCGTTTTTTTCTTTTTATGTCTGGGTCTGTGTTTTAGGGGTCTACCCATACCTCATTGATTAGTTGATCGGTCTGTACTTGCTTGAGTGGATACAGCACTAACTAGAGATAATGTCTCTGCAATTTGGACATCTCAGATGTATAGTACAGTATAGGTGCTATAGTCTGAAATATTGAAAAATCATTTCAGCTTGAAATGAACTAACAATTTGAGATACCAACTTTTCAATGAATCAAGATACAGTATTTTGCAGACTCTGAAAGACTGGACTCAAAATACACAGAGTAGTAATTTTCAGCTTCGAACTGTTTCCAATCAAAAAATATAGGCTAAAATGAAAAAAATATCTATGCAAAATGCAGCAGTGAAAACAAATGAGCGGGGCATATTTCAGAGGACTTTGGCTTTTGGTCTAAAATTATTTGTGTCTTCATTATTTATAAAAGGGAATAGATGCTTGAATAAGCTTCAGTGGGGTGCTTATTCGAGAGCAGCACTTAATCAACAGCAGCGCTTATAAAAAAATATTAGTGTGGCGCTTTCCATGCCAATTCCCAAGTTGCCTATCACACATATTCCCGTAGTTCAGTAGGCCTATCATAGGTTCTACGTCATCGAGAATAAACATTTCTAAAGAAATGCTTGTGTCTTCATTGTGTTATTTATTCATTAGTATACATTGTATTTAAAACCCTGTTTCTCAAAGTGTTCAATTTCACAAACTGGAGTCAGAGCTAGATTTAACTTTCTTTAGTGGCTAGCCCACTAGGCTATTTTACTGTTTATTTCACTGACCATTGGCTATTTATAAAAGCCCGATCATTGGCTATATATTACATCAGTGACATTATGTTCTTGGCCAAGCATACTTAAAGCAAGAGTTTATAATTGATCACTGGCCCACCAGGTTTGTAATAACGTAAGGTTTACCAGCCCAGAGGAGTTTTTACTAGACATTGTATGATGGACTAGTACTAAATTGAGCCCTGGGTAATATACTCTAGATAAGCGAGGAAGCGCTTTTTCTTGGCACTTAGTGAAAAAAAATCAGGTTTGGTGCAGCGTTTATTCGAGAGTGGCACTTATTTGAGCATTTACAGTATTTTTGTGAAATTTTAGCAAAATCTAAGAGGGTCACCTGGGGACCGCTAGGTGATTTGGCATGGAATGACCAAATAAGAAACATGAATGATAATATTTCTATACAAAGTTACTGTTTTTCCGGTACAGATATATGCAGGGTTCCCAAGATGGAAGAACCCATTTCTGGGAGCTTCGTTTAATGACATTTGGGGCACTATATATTCTATGAGGAAAAAGTGTCCAAATGAAGGGCCACGCCCACCTCAGACCCACCGTGATTGGGGCTGAGGTGATGAAATTTTTTATAATAGGCACCTTTAGAAGCCTGGAAATGGCACTGTCAGACTGCAAAAAATCATCGGCAACCAAAGTTTAGGAATAAAACAAAAAGATTTGTTTTTTACTTAATTTGCGGGAGATAAGTGAATTTCCGGAAGACTTTTGCTTGTTTGCGGGAGTTCAAGAGACTGTACCAATTTCTGGGAGATTCCCGGGAGTTCTGGGAGACTTGGGACCCCTGTATATGATTTAATTATTGATAGAAAATGTGATTTGATATCATTATCATGATTTACTTTAGTTTTTTTTAATACTGTAAATATTCATAATTTTTATCATCATTGCTTTTGGTTGATCAGATTTCTTGTACTCACAAACCTTGTCTAACCTCAGAAACAGGGAAATGTAGACAGTAAATGAAACAATATTACTGCAATTGTTGATCTCCATTCTACTCTTGAGTAACAGTTTATTTAAAAATCTTTTCTTACAGACAAGGTTATTCGAGAATATCTACTAAATACCCAACTGAAAGTGTGCAGCAATGCCAACCAGGTTACACCATCAATTTTTAATCCTGAATACCATGTAGATATTGCTTGTATGTTCACTGATCTAGACCTACTAAAAATAAGAAAAAACAGAGAAAAGGAAGATGCCGATATGTTCACTGATGTTGACCAACTAACGATAAGTAAAAACAGAAAAAAGGAAGATGCCACTCAAACAACTTTAAAGCAGGTTTTAGATGATATCAAATCCACACCTGCGTGTAAAGCTCTAATAGAAGGTGATAGCGGTGTCGGTAAATCAACCCTCCTAAGGTACGTAGCATACAACTGGGCCAAAAACGAATCAGACGAAACATTCAAAGGTAAAATAGTGTTTCTTGTCAATATCCAGGATATTGACATAGGTGAAACTATTTTGGATGCTATTTTAAGTAAGATAAACCTACAGGGTTTTGAACTTGAAACATGTCTCAAAAAAGATCCTATGTTAATTAAACGATTTATTTGGAGTCACAGTAATGAAATTGTATTGTTATTGGATGGATTAGATGAATTGAAAGATGGTAGTGAGAGTCCAATAAGGATTTTTAAAAACCAAGAAATGTGTGAATGTAAAGTGGTACTTACATCACGATCAGAAAAAATATATGAGTTCATTAATGCAAGCAACCTACATGTGAAAGTGCAGGGATTCAGTACAGAAAATATAGAAAAATACATTAGGAAACACTTTGATTTCTTTACAAAAACTTCGTTAGGAGACTCACTTATTGAGGAGTTACAGCTTGATAAACATCAGGAGGTCTATTCAATGTATAAGAATCCATTGCTGCTTTTATCAGTAAGCATCATGTGGGAAGAAAGGCAATATCTTCCAGCTGATAAAACTGATTTGTTTAAAGAGGTATTTAGATGCATCTTGAATCAGTTTATTGACAAACAAACAGTTAAAGAGCCAAAAATCTCAACGTTTGAAGATACTTCTGAGAGGTTTGTTAATGCAATGGCTCTATTAGGAAAGTATTTTTATAAAGGCCTAAAGAAAAACCAACTTTCAATAAACAGAAGAGAGATGAAAGAAGATAAAGAATTAGTTGCTCTGGCTTTAAAACTAGGTTTTGTGTACATAGATACACCAAAACAAAAATCTGATTTTGAAGAGATTTTTACAACTTGGCACAAGTTGATAGTAGAGTCATTAGTTGGATTTTACTTATGCAAACTATGTCAGAAACAAGGGTTGAAGAATAAGTGTTCAAATGGCATGGGAACATTATTTGAGCCATTGACTGATAATGAATGGAAGATGATAAGCGGTCATAAACATTTTCATGTAACAAATGTGTTCGCAGTTGGATTCCTAGGTGCTAATGCTGGCATATTTTTAAGTCATTGGATAACGAATGACATCTCAACATATCGTTCTTTAATGGAATATTTATTATGTGTAAGTAAAGATCATATGGGTACTGTAGAAAAAGCAGTTATTGGTCACATGACCAGAAAAAATTTAGAAATTAAGCCACTTATTAATGACATATGTAAATCACTTAGACAATTTATCAATGACATTATTCCTGACTTAGAGATCAGTCAAAAAGAGGATTTCATAAGACTTATGATAACAATTTGTAAACATTTTTCTTGGGCTGATTCGAAAATGATAAATTCATTTGAATATTATTTGAAAGAAATGTCATCTGAAGAAAGAGGCAGAATGCTTGCTCACATATTAATTGCTGTGTCAGATCAAAACATTATTTTGGAAAAAATATGTAGTATATTATGTGATAATGATATTAACTACTTGACAGATGAATGTCAAAGACTGTTTTTCAAATATGATGTAACAGAATGTAGATTATTATCTTTGAGTACAGCTTCATTTGTAGTTCACCTGTTTAGTAATGCACCACAACTTAATATCTTTGATTGTGCAAATTGTATTAAAGGTAGTGTTATGAATAATGTGATCAGAGAGTGCTTAAATAGGGGAGTAAAGTTGGAATTACAACAGCTGTATGTCAGTGGTAATGATCTAAGTGACATTGATGGCTCTTCATTTGCATCCTTATTCATTTCACCTAAACTAAATAAACTTGGCATGAATAATTGTAGTCTATCAAGTGTCATTGTGAATGATATGATTGAAGAATGTTCTAGTAGAGGAGTCAAGTTGGAGTTAGACAGTCTTCATATCAGAGGTAATGATCTGTGTGACATAAATGGTTCTTCATTTTCATCGTTATTTATTACATCTAAACTGAATAGACTTGAAATTAATAACTGTAGTCTATCATGGGTAATTATGAACGATATGATTAGAGAGTGTTCTAGCAGAAAAGTCAAGTTGGAATTAGCGTGGCTTAGTGTCAGTGGTAATAATCTAGGTGACATTGATGGGTCTTCATTTGCATCTTTTTTCATTTCACCTAAACTGAATAGACTTGGCATGAATAATTGCAGTCTATCAGGTGTTATTGTAAATGATATGATTAGGGAGTGCTTTAGTAGAGGAGTCAAGTTGGAATTAGTGGAGCTTTATGTCAGAGATAATAATCTCAGTAACATTGGTGGGTCTTCATTTGCATCCTTATTCATTACTTCTAAACTGAGTAAACTTGGTATGGATAAGTGCAGTTTATCAAGCATTGTTATGAATGATATGATTAGGGAATGTTCTAGCAAAGGAGTCAAGTTGGAATTAAACTGCCTTAATATCAGTGATAATAATCTCAGTAACATTGATGGGACTTCATTTGCATCCTTATTCATTACGTCTAAACTGAGTAAACTTGGCATGGATAATTGTAGTTTAACAGGCGTTGTTATGAATGATATGATTAGAGAATGTTCTAGTAAAGGAGTAAAGTTGGAATTAGACAGTCTTTATGTCAGAGGTAACGATCTCCGTAACATAAATGGTTCTTCATTTTCATCCTTATTTATTACATCTAAACTGAGTAGACTTGACATTAATAACTGTAATCTATCATGTGTAATTATGAACGATATGATTAAAGAATGTTCTAGCAGAGAAGTCAAGTTGGAATTAGCATGGCTTAGTGTCAGTGGTAATAATCTAAATGACGTTGATGGGTCTTCATTTGCATCTTTGTTCATTTCACCTAAACTGATTAGACTTGGTATGAATAATTGCAGTCTATCAGGAGTTATTATAAATAATATGATTAGAGAGTGTTTTAGTAAAGAAGTCAAGTTGGAATTAGAGGAGCTTTATGTTAGAGATAATAATCTCAGTAACATTGATGGGACTTCATTTGCATCCTTATTCATTACGTCTAAACTGAGTAAACTTGGCATGGAGAATTGCAGTTTATCAGGGATTGTTATGAATGATATGATTGCAGAATGTTCTAGTAAAAGAGTCAAGTTGGAATTAAACTGGCTTAATATCAGTGATAATAATCTCACTAGCATTGATGGGTATTCATTTGCATCCTTATTCATTACGTCTAAACTGAGTAAACTTGGCATGGATAATTGCAGTTTATCAGGCCTTGTTATGAATGATATGATTAGAGAATGTTCTAGTAAAGGAGTCAAGTTGGAATTAAACTGGCTTAATATCAGTGATAATAATCTCAGTAACATTGACGGGACTTCATTTGCATTATTATTCATTACGTCTAAACTGAGTAAACTTTGCATGGATAATTGCAGTTTATCAGGCGTTGTTATGAATGATATAATTAGAGAATGTTCTAGTAGAGAAGTCAAGTTGGAATTAGAGGAGCTATATTTCAGTGGTAATAATCTCAGTAACATTGATGGGTCTTCATTTGCAACCTTATTCATTACATCTAAACTGAGTAAACTTGGCATGGATAATTGCAGTTTATCAGGCACTGTTATGAATGATATGATTAGAAAGTGTTCTAGTAGAGGAGTCAAGTTGGAATTAAACTGGCTTAATATCAGTGATAACAATCTTAGTAACATTGATGGGTCTTCATTTGCATCCTTATTCATTACGTCTAAACTGAGTAAACTTGGCATGGATAATTGCAGTTTATCAGGCGTTGTTGTGAATGATATGATTAGAGAATGTTCTAGTAGAGAAGTCAAGTTGGAATTAGAGGAGCTATATTTCAGTGGTAATAATCTCAGTAATATTGATGGGTCTTCATTTGCAACCTTATTCATTACGTCTAAACTGAGTAAACTTGTTATGGATAATTGCAGTTTATCAGGTGTTGTTATGAATGATATGATTAGAGAATGTTCTAGTAAAGGAGTCAAGTTGGAATTAGATTATCTAGGTATCAGTGATAACAATCTTAGTGACATTAATGGTTCTTCATTTGCATCCTTATTCTTTACACCTAAACTATATACACTTGGAATGCAAAATTGCAGTCTATTAAGTGTTCATATGTATAATATGATTAGAGAATGTTCTAGTATAGAAGTCAAGTTGGAATTAGAGGAGCTATATTTCAGTGGTAATAATCTCAGTAACATTGATGGGTCTTTATTTGCATCCTTATTCATTACGTCTAAACTGAGTAAACTTGGTATGGATAATTGCAGTTTATCAGGCGTTGTTATGAATGATATGATTAGAGAATGTTCTAGTAAAGGAGTCAAGTTGGAATTAAACTGGCTTAATATCAGTGGTAATAATCTTAGTAATATTAATGGGTCTTCATTCGTATCTTTTTTTGTTACACCTAAACTGAATTTACTTCACATGACAAATTGCAATCTATCGAGTGTTAATATGAATGATATAATTACAGAGTGCTCTAATAGAGTAGTCAAGTTGAAATTACAGCAGCTTTCTGTTGGTGGTAATAATTTAAGTAATATTGATGGGCCTTTGTTTACATCCATATTTTTTTCATTTAAACTGAATAAACTTGACATGAATAATTGTAACTTATCAGGTGTTATTATGAATGATATGATTCTAGAGTTGTCTAATAGAGGAGTCAAGTTAGAATTAGGCAGTCTTAATATCTGTGGTAATAATCTCAGTAACATCGATGTTTCATCATTTATATCTTTTTTTATTACACCTAAACTGAATGACCTTTTCGTGCAAAATTGCAGTCTGTCGGGTGCTATTATGAATGATATAACCAGAGAGTGTTCTAGTAGAGGATTCAAGATGGAATTACAGCAACTTTTTGTTGGTGGTAATAATCTCAGTGATATTGATGGGCCTTCTTTTACATCCATATTTTTTACACCTAAACTGAGTATGCTTGACATGAATAATTGTAGACTTTCTGGTGATATTATAAATGATATGATTAGAGAGTGTTTTAATAGAGGTGTAAAGTTGGAATTAGTAGGGCTAGGTATCAGTGGTAATAATTTAAGTAACATTGATATTATATCATATGTATCTTTATTTGTTACACCTAAACTGAACATACTTAACATGAGTGATTGCAGTCTGTCAGGTGATATTATGAATGATATGTTTAGAGCGTGTTCTAGTGGAGGAGTCAAGTTGGAGTTAAATTGGCTTAATTTAAGTGGTAATAGTCTCAGTAACATTGATGGTTCTTCATTTTCATGCTTATTTATTACTCCTAAACTTGGCAAATTTAACATGAGGAATTGCAGTCTCTCAGGTGTTATTATGAATGACATGATTAGAGAGTGTACTAGTAGAGGAGTCATGTTGGAAATAGTGCATCTTGATATAAGTGACAATGATCTCAGTAACATTGATGGTTCTTCTTTTGCACCCTTATTTCTTACACCTAAACTGAATACACTTGAAATGAGTAATTGCAGTCTATCAAGTGTCATCATGAATGATATGTTTAGAGCATGTTCTAATAGAGGAGTCAACTTAGAATTAGTGGGTCTAGATGTCAGTGATAATTTCCTGAGTAACATTGATGGTTCTTTACTTGCATCCTTATTCATTACTCCTAAACTGATCCTATTCTATATGAGTAATTGCAACCTATCAGGTGGTATTATGAATGACATGATTACAGAGTGCTCTGGTAGAGAAGTCAACTTGGAATTAAAGGGCCTAGATATCAGTGATAATAATTTCAGTAACATTAACGGGGGTGTATTTACATCCTTACTGATTATTACACCTAAACTTAATCATCTTAACATGAGTAACTGCAGTCTATCAGATGTTGTTAAGAATTTTGTTATCAGACAATGTTGTGGTAGAGGAGTCAAGCTGACATTAGAAGAAACTTGATTTTTTTTGGTAATAATCTCTGCAACATTTCTTTGTGTTCATTTTTAAAATACAGTGTGTCTTTTAATTCTGAGAGCCTTCTAATTCGATACCATTTTCATGATGTTACCAGACGAAGCCAAACCCTTCTTGCTTGAATTTGTGGTACCTTTTCTAAGAACGAAATATTCAGTATTTTAAATATTTTTTTCTCATGAAAATGAAAAAAAAAATTCATTGAGTTGCTCAATTTGCAGTAACATAAACATTATTTAATATATGTACCTTGGTTTTTTAAACTGGATAATAAAACCTAGACCTACTATGTCTGTTTTGTAGAACTGAACAAAGGGATTTTACTCATTGCCAAAATTTCATAAGAAGTGATGTTAAAATTGCAACCAAAAAAAATTTAAAAATCTAGCCTAAAATAGCACACGAAAAAAAAAAGAGTTCGTACAGGAAATTATGAAAAAAAAAAAAGGTTTTTTTTTATGACAGCTATTAATTATTCAAAATATGTAGAATGATTTCATATTTGGATATGCACATCTTTGATGTGGTCTTTCGTATTCAAGTACGGAAAGTGACCAATGTGCATGTCAAAAACCTCTGTGCAAGAACATAGAAAAACTGGATAGAAGAAGAAAATAAATTTGAAGAAAATATATTTAAATAAAGACACGGCTACTTTTATAACACCAAAATGCCAATTAAAAAAAATATCAAGTGAAAAATGATCAAACTATTGCTGCAATGGTAACGTGATATGGAGACTCTTAACCGTTGTGCGTTATATGAGCCGACCCTACGTAGGTAGGTGCATTTTTAGTTGTGATTGAAAGCGAAAATCGTTCATGCATATAATACAGTAGTAATTTTGCTTTAGAAAATGCAAATTTCGTTTATATAGGTTAGTCAACTGTTTTATAAAATTCTTTCTTCATATCCACACCCTACTTAGGTTCGTCACCAAAATTAGAACATTTCTTTATTGAAACGTAACAAACTTGATGTGGTTCTGTAGTTGGTAAAGAGATTAGACCATTTGATGTTAAAGAAAACGGTTGGGAGGGGTCACGGGAAAATAAACAAAAAAATTGTTGATTTACAATCGATAGGAAATAACAAATTATTCTGAAAACTTCATTTATATTCATTAATAAGTTTTTAGAAATTTATTCCTGGGACCATAGGGCATTAAATGACCCTCAAATTCAAACCCGGTTCTGGATTATCACAAAAAAATTAAGTATTTTCTTCCATTTTAAATGGTTACATTTTCCCCCAATTTTTTTTAATCAGTCCATCAGTTTTTTTAATATGGTCGGGGACATTTTCATTTGAATTTCTTCAGTGGACCATGAACAACTATAGTCTCTTTTCATTTAAATCCAACTAGATTTGACACCAAAATCATTTCTTCAATGAACCATGACAACCAATTATTCAAACTTTCATTTAGATAATATTGATATAGGTTTATTGAGATATTTAGGTTTAGATGACTCTCAAATTTACAACATCTTAATTTGGATTGTCACCACAACATTATAATTTCTTTCTTGAAATTTGGTTTAAATTTTCCAAAAGTTTCATTCAGATCAGTTGATAAAATATCCTTTATTGGGTTTTTGCCTTTAAATTCCTTTAACTGGTTTTTAAATGGACTTTTTTTTACGCGGCACACCTTTGGATATATGGTCTATGCTGGGACACAGTTTGGAAAAGACAAAACATGGATAATATTTATAATTGTTATTATTATCATTATTATTATTATTATTTTATATAATAATTTGATTATTAAGTATTTTTGATGATATAATTATGTATCAATTATTTTTATTACATTTCTTATATGGTATTTATTGTATAGGCCTATATAATTAACTTTTAAAATCTAGATTGCATTTATTGATAGTCCGTGTACTTTCTGAGTTTTCAGCGTCGCATCATCTTTCTCTTACACATATGAGCAGTCGTACCACCGTCGTACGGCGCATTGAGTTCCCGGATTTAGACTTTCACCTTTGATTCCTTGAACACCTGGAGAACCTTGTGCTCCCTTTTCACCAAGTTCACCTTGAAACGATTTGTTAATTGAATGTCATTGACAAATTTTTGCTTGCGTTTTTAGTGATAATGATGTCATAGTTATATAACTTTTGTTTAATCAGAGTGTTAATCAAATTAAACAACTGACCAATCAGAACAAACACAAGTTGTTACAAACGATACGCAGTCATTTTGCGGGACCTCAGCAACAATATTCAATGTGTGAAGCTTAGCAGAGATATTTTTTTTATCTTTTCACAATAGGCCTACAATGTAATTTATAAACAGTAACGCACATTTGAAAGAGTACCGTAGCAAAGATAATGTAGTTACCTGACAATCCCATAATTCCCCGGCTACCTGTACGGAGAATGAACATCATAGGGTTATTTATATGAACAGCTCATTTAATATATTGAAAATGTCGGTCACATGGAATAATAATAACAATGTATATTAGAAATATTAATAGTAATGGTAATGATAATGGTACAGTAATATAAACAGTAATAATAATAATTATTATTATTATTATAATGCTGATGTTGATAATAAACGTAATAAAAATAATATTAGGGAGATTTTGCAAGCAATAACGAATACGGTTATTATTATTTTTTTTTTAGTCCATCCCCTGCAGTAGCATATCTGTTACAACCAACGTGGGCTTTCCATGCTGTTTACATGGATCAACGATCATATATCTGTGATGATAATTTCAGTATTGATGGTTATTCATTTGCATCCATGTTCATTACACCTACTCTTAAATCACTTGGCATGCATAATTGCAGCCTGTCAGGTGATATAATAAATGATATGATGAGAGAGTGTTCTAGTAGAGGAGTCAAGTTGGAAATAGTGCATTTTGATCTGAGGAACATTAATGGTTCTTCTTTTGCATCCTTATTTATTACACTGAACTATACACTTAAAGTGAATAATTGCTGTCTATCAGGTGTCATTATGGGTAATATAATTAAAGTGTGTTCTAGTAAAAGAGTCAAATTAGAATTAGTAATTGGTAATTTGCTCAGTAAAATTGATGGTTCTTGATTTGCATCATTGCAGTCTATCAGGTGTTTTTATGAATACTGTAATATGATTAGAAAGAGCCTTGGTAGGGAAGTCAATTTGGAATTAATGGGACTTTGATATCAGTGATAATAATATCAGTAACATTGATGGAGGTTTATTTACATCCTTATGATTATTACACCTAAACTGAATCATCTTAACTTACTGTAGTCTATCAGCAGGTTTGAAAAATATTATAATCAGAGAATGTTGTATTATTGCAACTAGAAGAAACTTGATTTGTTGGTAATAATCTCAGCAACTGGTTCTTTGTGTTCATGTTTTTGTTTATACAGTGCACCCTCTTATTCCAAGAGTCGATTTGAGATCACTTCCATTACATCAACAAAAGAAGCCATGCCTTCCCCACTTGATGTTGTGGTACTTTTTCAAAAAAAATCTTCAATCTTTTAAATATGTATTTACCATTGAAAAATGTCAACAAAGTCATAAAAAAATAATTTGCTCATTTTTCAGTAACATACACATTATTAACTTTAAGCATAGAAATTACTGAATTTAATAAATGTGTGTGTGTGTGATACAACAGTTTACTTTTGCAGTACCAAACACAAGGGTAATTTCTTAGGTCAAGATGCCCTGTATGAGCATCTAGCGACTTATTAATTTTAAAAAAAAACACACCCTTCCCAATCCTCCCCTGGCTCGCCAATTTACACCTCTTGGCCTGGCCCTTCAAATTTATTCAATAAATTTATTCTATTGTTTTTTAATATTGCTCTTTCATTTACATCTTTAATTGTAATTTTATTTTAATTTCTATATTAAGTTTTTTATTTAATTTTGAATTAATTCTTTATGTAAATTTTGTATTGAGATGTTTTTATTTATTTTACTGTAATTTAATTAGTTTAATACGCTCTTTTGTTTGTCTTACTATGTGTATTGAGGGTCCTTAATGATCAGCTTCGGCTGGATGGACCGCCCTCATTAAAGATTGTTGAAATAAATAAATAAACAATTTTTACCCCTATTGCGATATAGTTGAGAACCCCTGCTTTTTATGGAGAAAAATCCCCGAGACCTCCCCAAATGTTTAAGTCCCAAAAATGGTTTCAATTTGATGGGTGAACTACAGTACTCCTATACTGAATAATTTTTAATGTGAATTGTTACAGTCAGTATTGTAATGAATGATATACTGTATATTTTGTTTTTCTGTTACTTGAATTTTACAGTTTATGTGAATCTGCAGCAATGATTTGTTTTTAAATATTTGTGTGTGTGTGTGTGTGTGTGTGTGTGTGTGTGTGTGTGTGGAAGTCGAGTTTGAATTTTCTGATGTGCTGAGTCGAGCTGAGCTCTTGGGCAAGAGTTTATAAACCGAGGACTCATAAAAATAGTTCTCTAATTCAATGCTTCAAAACTTAATTATAGAAGATTGCAGTCTGAGTTTGTTACCTAAACCAGCCTAAAACTGAACCCTGTCCGTACTGTGATGTCTCTAACATTGCACGTGATTACTTTGATATCAGCATAAGTGTTTATCAAACAAGTCATGTTTGAATTTAAAAGCCTTTACATTAGGGACAATGATTTCAGCGATATCAGTGTTTCTTCATTGCTGAATTTATTATCTCTTCGATATTGCTCTCTGTCCACTGTTATAAATATGTAGTGTGTAAGCTTGTGTGTTGAGAAGGGTATTGGATGTTGATGGGTGTGAGTAAATATACTGCTCTAATCTGAGCAATACTGATGGTTTTCACTGGCTTAACTACTGCACCTAGAGCTTATGTTTGCAGTATGTTAGTATAAATAATAATAGTACAGTAATGATAGTATAATAATGCAATGATTTTAATAATATTTTGAAGATTGTAACTGGGGTGATGATGACGATGCCTCCAATATGATATGTGATGATAGCGCCTAGAAATTGTAACAATCAAGTTGTATAGTGTATAGAGTTCAGTTCATAAATATTGTATAGTGTACAGAGGTCAGTTCATAAATATGGTATTATGTACAGTGAAGGAACGATTAATTAATTGATTGATAGATAATGGTAATAATTACTATATACAGTAGTCAGTTCATAAATATGGTATTGTGTACAGTGATAAAAACGATTGATTGATTGATAATGCTAATGATGTGGAGTGGTCAGTCTAGAATACAGCTTTCTGTACTGATCAAATTATCTTGTAATTATATATATGCACATGTTGTCAGTGGTCATTTTATCTTTTTTTTATGACACAGGTCCATGCACTGTTTACTGCCTTTCTCATTTTTAGTGGTGGTTGGAGGTGAATTGGACTAGGACAGTTTTATTGCCAATGGTCATTGGGCTTTCTGCAATTTTTTTATGATGATTTTATCATTAGGCTTTCTGCAATTTTTTTATGATGACTGTATCATTGGTCTTTCTGTAATTTTTTTTATGATGATTGTATCATTTGGCTTTATGCAATTTTTCTATGCATGTTTTTTATGATGATTGTATATACAGTATTTGTGTCATTTTAAAAAGTTGTGTTTTATAGTGTTCAAGTGTAAATAATGTATTTTGTAAAGTTTATAAACTTTTCTTTTTATAATATTTTTAGTTAACTTATGTATTCAGAATTTTGTACAACCTCATTTCAGCTCACTTTCTTTTTTGTAAAATAAGTAATTAAGTTACACATAAATAAGTACATGCCTACTCTGCTACTACTGTATATATTAAATGGTATACTGTACCATGAATGATTAAATAAATAGGTTGTACAGGAATATGTACATAAGCCTACTCATTTAATACTGTATGTATTAAATATTATAATATACTATTAATGATTAAATAAGTTACATATTAAGATATTAAATATTATACTGTATCATAAATGATTAAATACATACTGTAAGTTAACACATTAATATGTACATTTGCTTACTGAATTACTTCTGTTGTGTATTAAATATTATACTGTACCATAATGTTTACATAAATAAGTTAAAAGTATATGCAGTATTGAACAGAGCCTCATAAATTACTATTGCATGAATTAAATTTTATGTTCATATTTGCCTACTACTTTTTTACCAGAAAATATATAAATACAGTATATAAACCATTACAATAATTAGTTATTTCTATTTAAAATTTATTACTACTTTACTTAATAATATTCAGTACTATTTGTTTATTGTAAATGATCTATTGTATCATGTGCAGTATATAGTTAATTGCCTTTACATACTTTACATTCATAATTATAAGTATGTAAAAGCAGCTAACTATACAATTTATATGCTTAACAGTTATAATAATAAGTATATAACTTAACAGCTTTAGCTAATTGTATTGATATACTTACCATTGTAATTGTTTAATATATTTAATATTTATATACAGGCTTTAACTGCCATTTTACAAATTTCATTTTAAATACTGTCCTAATTCCATGACTAATTACACATAATTTCCATAACTTAACCACATCTTACCAGTGGACCTCTGTTTATCTGCAAAAGTCGCCCATTCAAATAAATAAAATAAAATATTAGTATTATCAGTTTTGTGCATTATTTGTAAAATTTTATTGTAAAATTCAATATTTGTATACCTAATAGATTGAATAATATATTTGTTTTATTTTATATAACATAAAAGAATATAATGATGTATGGTTGGTATGTATATTTTTCATTTCATTTTATAATAGATATATAGTAAAAGTCACTGTTTACTATGTTTATTTTGTCTTTAGGGCAAATAGAAAAATTTATTAGATTATCACTCCCGCCCGTGTCAAAAATTAGGGAAATATTGATGCGGGAATAAAGAAATTTTGTTTTTTTAAATAACAAAGCAATTTTGTGACTTCAAAATACATTTTCTTTAAAAAAAAAACTATGAATTTAAACCAGTTTTTGTACAATATTTACTATTACAGAACAAATATAAACAGTTTTTATTGTTCCTATTAAAAAAAAATTAAAAAAAAAAATAAATAAAAAAAACCGTCCTCCCTCCCTTCCTCCCTCATATTTTTTTTTTTAAGAGTAATAATCTAATCATTTTTTCTATACAGTATGCCCCTATGACTAGTAAACGTTCTTACAGAAATATTTTTTATTGTCATTTCAAGAATGTATTTTGTACACATGAGTAGACACTAAAATCGATTAAATAAGCCTTTGAAACCCCTAAATTGCCAAAATGGTCGTGGCTTCGCCCAGGGGTGGCGCCAGAGGGGGAGCTGGGGGGCTATGACCCCCCCCCCCGACGGGGGGAAGCATAGCCCCCCCATGTCGGGGAAGACGATAAATTTTGTTGGGGAACAAACAAATAAAAAAAAATATTTACATGTAATATTCGTTTAGCCACCATATCGTTTGTGTTAACTTTTCATCACAACAACCACCACAATAACAATAATAATAATAATAATAATAGTAATTCAATGAGACTAATTAAAAATAATTTGCGTTCTGTTATGACAAATGCTCATTTAGATAGCCTCATGATGGTTGGAATACATCGTGATAGGTGAAGCAACCGCGACCATGACAACGTGGTTGACAGATTGCATGCAAAATTTCCAAAATATAGAATTTCACTTTCAAGAATGAGGATTTGAAAATAAATTAGATGGTTACCAGGCCCGTAGCCAGGGAGGTGGGGGGTTTATGGTTCGGCGAACCCCCTTTTTCTAGCGAACCCCCCCTGTTTTCTAGCGAACCCCCTCGAATTTTTGAATAAGTCCCACCCGTTTTTAAATTGTAGCCTGCATTACAAGCCTACAATTATAAAATATGTCAGCTTCAGAAGTTCGGAAATTTAAATTAAAACGCAATTCCTTTACGATGGCACACATAAGGATGGCAAACATCGATAAAAACACGGCTGCCGTCTCAACTTTCACTGGCCTTTGGCTGAATGTTTGTAAGAAATGTACCAACCGGTAACGAAACCGGTCGCCGTCTACCTAGAGTAAATGGTGCCACCAAACGAAGCTAAAGTTTTGCGACTTAATCAACCAAATGCAAATAAAGTTTTTCGACTTAATCACCTAAATGTGGATTGTGTGGTTAGTAAATTCCATAGCCATACTGTCCATCGCGCACACTAAACTATGTGCTGATGGAGCATTTTGGGGAAATGGACTCTCCAATTTTTTCATCCCAAACAAAATATTATTAATAAATCAACATAGTCCATCTCAGTCATCATAGCCAGCCTCAAAATTAGGCTAGGAAGTTTGTTTTAAACAGCAGACACGCTACAGAACGGAGTGCGTCAAAACGAGTGTTTGTTAATGTTTAGTGATAAAGAATCATGAAACGTTGTAGGCCTACTAGGCCTAGGCTTTTGTTGAAGTTGAAGTGCATGTACAGGATGCGCCATAGGCCTATATTTAAAAAAATACATTTTGTTAATTATTATTGGTTGGCCTGGGACGGACCTAGGCAGGCAGGCCAGCTTTACCGTCGGAAGTCCTGGGATTCGACGATGACGTCCGTGCACGTTTACAAACTCCATTGATAAGAAAGATTATGAAAGAAAGAATTTATCGAACATTTATCTACATAAAAACAAGAATAATATTGTAGAAATTGTATTTCTAAATTGTATCTCTAATATCGATTTAATAAGCCTTTGAAACCCCTGAATTGTCAAAATTTTCGGGGACTTCACCCCCAGGACCACTTTTGGAACCTATTAATTGAAGCTCGACCACGCCCACTTTGCTTTCGTGGGGGAATCTGGCCCCTCGTCGGGGCACCCCCCCCCCCCGGTTGGGACACCACGCCCAGAGAACCCCCCCTTGAAATGACCCGGCTACGGGCCTGATTACAGTGTTTTTATTAGTTGAATTAGAAACGCGTTCAGGAGGAATTTAACCGTTTATAAAAAAAAACAAAACACGTGTTTTTGGCGTTATTCAGCAGAAACACGCCCTCAGACAATGGCGGCTGGACTTACCGAGTTGGCGAAGATTTTCTTTGCTATCAACCTTCTTTAAGAAAGAGAAATCAGGGTAGGCGGTATGCAAATGAATCATATATTCATAGTGTTAATCTATTTCATGGAATATGGAGGGGAAATTGTTGTAAAAACCTCTGTATTTCGCTCCCAAAGGAAGAGGGAAAAGCCGCATTCAGTCAACCTTGTCGGCAAAGGCCAAGTCACTAATGCACACTGCTCGTGTAAATCTGGATATCTATCACCAAGCATAGACATCTAGGCCTAGGCTCACGTATGTATTGTTTCGCGTTTAAACCAGCTGTCTGAGGAAATTAAAATGTCCGAGAAAAAGTTTTTGATCACGTGAT
>NW_022706238.1:168245-170625 GCF_011630105.1 Anneissia japonica
ATATATATATATATATATATATATATATGTATATATATATATATATATACAGTATATAATTACTATTATTATTATTTATTATTATATATAAAATTAATATTATTATCATTATTACTATTATTATTATTACTTACCTTTTAATCTTCAAATCTTTTTTTTGTAATTCAATTTTTATTTTATAATGTTTCTTTTTACATTTTTGTTGCAATTTTGGATTACTAAGTAGGCCTATCATAGATTATGTGGTACGATTCAGTGGTAGATTCTGAATAATGCTATCAGTATTGCTATTAAATTCTTATTTTGAATAAGTCATATGGTGATCATGTGAATTTTTTTTAAATATATAAGTGTGTTTATACTTTTGAATGTGTCGCCACATTTTAGAAATCTAGGAATGAAATTCAAGTGTTCATTACAAGATGGAATGGTTATTTGTTTATTAAAAAAATTTACCTTGATACTGTATTAACTTTATAATAATATTTTATCACAGACACACTTTCAACAAAAATAAATCTTAACATGAATTTGAGTAAACTTAAAACAGCATAGGTCAGTTCGGTAAATGAGTGGCTAAGTCGTAGATCAGGGGCGGATTTAGAGGGGGGAGGCCCGGCCCCGGTTCCCATTTTGGTAGGTAAAAAAAAGAAGAAAGAAAAAAAGAACGAAAGAATAAGAAAAAATGATAGCCCAGAATGCCTCAAATGTTATTTTCGGGCGTCTAGAACACACCAATTTCGCGAGGGCATGCTCCCGGCCCCCTAGGACGTTGTTGTCTCGATCGACCCAAATTTCGCCCCCCCCCACCCTTTTGGACATCTCTGGATCCGCCCCTGTAGGTAGGCCTATCTGTGGTTCTGCTGACAACAACAATGAACAATTGTTCAGAACAATTTATAACGTAGGTCTAATTAATTCAATACAAACTGATTTATTTAATTCAATTTAGCTTTAAATCTGACTTGTTAAAAATATAATTACATTCACAATATTTCAGACATTGTTAATATAAACAAAATAATAAAAATTGAAAAACTAACAACTAAGATATTTTTCTGAAAAAAATAAAGTCATTATTTTTTTTGCGGCGCACCAGTTCGGGAAGATGTTTAGATTAGTTAGCCATGTCCATCAGGACTACCGTGCGCGATGTTTTACGTTCCTGGATAGAATAAAAAAGATTTGTCGTGCAAGATTGATGTGCAAGACTGCTACTTTAGACGACCATCTACTTCAGTGGCAGCTCTGGAGGCTCAAAGGGCTCAAAGTCGATTAAGCAGCGTTTAGAATCATAGTCTGTGGAGATCAAAATAAGTTGTACAGGAAAATCAATAATAAATTTAAAAGAATAAAACAGCCATCTAGCGGGCTATTCCTTGCCGCGGTGACTCTCGACGAAACAAAATAATTTTCCTATTTTTTAATTTTATAAATTGATTTCTTGGAAGAGCAAAAAGTTGGGTTTAATTTTACAAATTAAAGTGTACTTTTTAGTATTAACTGCTCTCATATTTACACGTCAGTCACATTAGTATATCACATCACAAGCGATCAGTGTCCGCTTTTGCTTTTAAATATAAATAAGGTTCCTTACAGTCAATCGCATTTACTTTGAGCTCAGAATGTTTCCATTTTAACAAACATAGTACGTTTATGGGCAAAACTTTAGCTCTAAGCAGAAACGCATCTAACTGCATAGAATATGTGGTACCGTAACTTATCTACTCATTCCCCTAAGTTAAGTGTGATAATTCGTTTCCTCATTAGTATTATCAGGGAACAATGTAATTTTACTGGTATTATCTATACACTTGATTTGGCTTCATCAATTCTTATTAATTTCTAAATTGATAATTTTCTGGCCTGTTTTTGACTACGGTACTTACATTGACATCTGCTTCCTGAATAGCATCGATTACAAATGCATGTATAAGAAGAGCCTGACTTTCTACAGATCCCATTCACACAGGGATTGGAAGTACATGGGTCTAAAGAACACAAGACGTAAATTATTCAAGCAATTCTTAAAAATGCTGGTAGAAAACTCAGTAAAAGGTTTTGTAAATTACATTATTTTATTTTAATAACTATTTTGGTTACAGAAAATTAAAATTGATCTGTTTAGTAAATTTCAATTAATTTGCAGTTAAATATTGTTTGTGTTTACTAAGTCTATTAATTAACATGATTGTATTTTTAAACAGATTTTAATGATGATGATGATGATAATAATAATAATAATACCAACATATTAACAGTAATATATAATAACAATATGAATCTTACATATATTGATATTAATATTGATAATTCAAATAATAATTATGATAATGGTGATGATGAATAATAATATTATATAATGATAATAAAATATTAC
>NW_022706238.1:171479-176928 GCF_011630105.1 Anneissia japonica
GACATTGCAGCGTTCGTAAAATGTTTGTCACTGGTGCCAGGCGCCCCCCCCCCCTAGTATAAAATGTGGGTGGGCCAATGGCTCCCTGCCCCCGCCCCCAGCTTCCGCCGCCGTTGGCAGTCGTACCACCGTCGTACGACGCATTGAGTTCCCGGATTTAGACACTCACCTTTGATTCCTTGAACACCCGGAGAACCTTGTTCTCCCTTTTCACCAAGTTCACCTTGAAATTAATAGATTTGTTAATTGAATGTCATTAACGAACGTTTGCTTGCGTTTTCAGTGATAATGACGTCATATTTATATTAACTTTTGTTTAATCGTTATAATTTTACAATAAGTACCAGTTGTCAAGATGTGTTAATCAAATTAAACAACTGACCAATCAGAACAAAGCACGGTATACGCACTTGTTTCACAAACACAAGTTGTTACATTCGATACGCTGTCATTTTATTGGACCTCAGCAACAATATTCAAGGGGTGAGGCATAGGAGAGATATATTCTGTCTCTTATACACATCTAGATGTGTATAAGAGACAGGTTTCCCTTAGCGCCAATGGCACCATTGACACCCCGGCTTCCCTGGGACCCCTTGGCTCCTTTAGCACCAGTGATACCTGGTGATCCAGTATCTCCTTTACTCCCTCGAGACCCCATGTCACCCTTTTGTCCGACAGGACCGCGAGGTCCAAGATGTCCTTTTTCGCCAATGCTACCTGCCGAAGTAATATTCTCATTTTAATAATTTAAGAAAATGTCAAATGAATGATAAGCACCAAAAATATACAGTAATATATAAACTTTTTGTATATTTAAATAATGTGAAACAAATGACAATAACTACGACGGCGACGATGGGCAATGACGATGATTACGACGATGACGTTAATGACACAACGAATACGTGATGATAATAAGTAATATAAAAATAACAAGAATAACCAAATTTACAAGAATAACAGAAACAATAACAAAAATGCTATTAATAATAATATTGCAAATTTAATTTGCGCACATAAAAATGATAGTATATGAAGGCTATTAACTGCAGGAGTAGAGTCTTATTAATGATGGCCTATATAAACAAAACAATAATTGCAAAAAATGGACAAACATGGAGGAACATTTTATAGCAATTATTTATTCGATATTGAATGATATTTAACTAACAATCTTGATATATCCCGCTTAATGTACGTGCCTGTATTAGACACTTAATCACAATTTTCAGTTATAGTAATGATGTGCATATAAATATAGTCATGATGTGCCCATATATAGTCTAGATTGTGCATATATGATCATGATGTGATGTTACCATAGCCATGTTTAGGCATCCCACAAGTTTTTGTAAAATACAATTTGACAGTCTGGGCTTAACATACGACTCACCCTTTTCGCCTTTCAGTCCTCTATTACCTGGAGGGCCTTGAACGCCTGTCAAAGGTAAACATACATGTGTAAAGTAAATGTAGGCCTTAAATTGTGTATGGTTGTTGTTGAAATCATCAAGGAGGTGTTCTCAATTATAGCAGGGAACATATCATTGTTCCCTGATTATAGTGACGATCGAAATAGATTCTACACATAATATGTTTCACTTAACACGTGTACCTATAGGTGTTTATTTAAAGTATTTAACAACTTATATTTATTTTAGAATTGGCATAGTTAGTAATTGTGTTAGTACATGATTATATCTATTATAGGCTTTATACTTGTCCAGCTCAAAATTAGTGCGACTCCTCGGGATTTTTTTATTTTGTGGTGTAAGCGGTCCGCCAACTATCTTTGGCTAGAAAACATCTTGATTTTACAGTCCGTCAGCGATCATGTATAAAAAATAATATTAAAACTGAACATAAAGCGGTATAAAGACAGTGATTGAAGGTTATTGGAAGCACGCTGGAAACATCGAAATTTGGTTGCGGCTCTCTCAGTGTTAAATCCAAAATTTTGTTTTTAAATGTTGCTCCAATGATGCATTATAATTATGAAAATAATTACTATTATTTTATTATCATTATTATTTTATTATATAATAATTTGATTCATATCAAGGATTTTTATTTATATTAGTTTTATTACATTCCTTATTAATGGTATTTTATGTATATATAATTCAACTTCTAATATCTAGATTGCATTTATTAATAGTCCATGTACTTTCAGAGTTGTCATTGATTTTGCAAAAAAAAAAAAACAAAATCAAAAACAAAAAACAATTAAATAAATTAAAATAAATAATAATTTGCCTATCCAAATAACGCTATTTTGATTGCCAATCCCTAATTTAGTGGTCTAAAAGCACATTTTAGGACCAAATTAAGCCATAAAAACTTGCCCCATGAACCCCCTAACAATATTTTGTTTAATTCCAGCCGTCGACCAAGGCTTCGTCGTCGCCTTGGTTCGGACCCCTCCGTTGGACACGTCGGACCCCTTGTTGGCAAATTTCTGGGGCCATCGCTGCCTCTGACCCAATTTTATACCCATCCTGTCCTAAAACCTCTCCACTAGGTGAATCAGCGTCGGTTGGCTTCCTGAGATCTGGTTGGTTGCGCATTTTGGTTGCGCATTTTCTTCGCTTATCAACAACTCCGATATAAATGTGAACGCGAATGCGCATAAGCCGACGTTTTCGATTCGCGCGAATAAATTGAATTCGCCTAGTGGAAAACAGGCTTAAGGCGATTCTATGGAGAACGTCACGCCACGACGTGTGCCCATCGAATCGTTTTTAATGACGATGCGTTCAGACTGCCACCGACATCAGCAGACGGCGTGGCGTCGTCTATCGCTCACACATATGAGCAGTCGTCAACGGCGGCGGAACGTTTTTGAACGTGGGGGGGGGGGTATTTAATAAGGTTGAGTATGCGAGCGAAGCGAGCATCTAGGCTGGGGGCAAGAGGGCCGCCAAGGGTCCCCGGTGGTGGTCCTGGGGGGCGCAGCCTCCAGGAAGCTACGGATATTTTACGAAGTTTGGTGAATTTTATAAGTTATTTTATAGGCATTAAGCTACTGTAATATGATTTCATATTTGTTGTAATTTCCAGTGGCGGATCCAGGAATTCGAAATAGAAGGGCCCAGAGAGGACAGATAGAAGATCAAAAATTTGTGATTATGGCACCTCTAGATGGCCGGAAATTGCACTTCCAGACATAAAATTTGAATATAATTATCTTTATATCTCCATTTTTTTATTGAACAATTTAGGAGGGCGAGGGCGGGTCGTCTGGGTCCCCTTGAATCCGCCACTGGGTACTTTCAGCAGATGGAGAATCTATACCACATCAGCCCCACCATGGTTGGGCTGAGGCAAGAACATTTGTGATTATGGCACCTCTAGATGGCTGGAAATTACACTCTTAGACTTAAAATTTGAATATAATTTTCCTTATAATCTCCATTAAAAAAAAAGAACAATTTAGCCTCCTTTTCCCCCGATGGATAAAAATTACCCTTCTATTTAAGCTAAGCTCGGAAATCAGTTACACTTTAAACTATACATCTCGTTAGAAAATGAAAACAAAAATCTATATTTTATAATGATAATAATAGGTCAACTTATAAGACACAAAAAAACAAGGTGTATAAAGCACCAAATAATAATAATAATAATAATAATAATAATAATAAATAAACAATAACAATAATAATAAATAATCCTAATGACATTGCAGCGTTCGTAAAATGTTTGTCACTGGTGCCAGGCGCCCCCCCCCCCTAGTATAAAATGTGGGTGGGCCAATGGCTCCCTGCCCCCGCCCCCAGCTTCCGCCGCCGTTGGCAGTCGTACCACCGTCGTACGACGCATTGAGTTCCCGGATTTAGACACTCACCTTTGATTCCTTGAACACCCGGAGAACCTTGTTCTCCCTTTTCACCAAGTTCACCTTGAAATTAATAGATTTGTTAATTGAATGTCATTAACGAACGTTTGCTTGCGTTTTCAGTGATAATGACGTCATAGTTATATTAACTTTTGTTTAATCGTTATAATTTTACAATAAGTACCAGTTGTCAAGATGTGTTAATCAAATTAAACAACTGACCAATCAGAACAAAGCACGGTATACGCACTTGTTTCACAAACACAAGTTGTTACATTCGATACGCTGTCATTTTATTGGACCTCAGCAACAATATTCAAGGGGTGAGGCATAGGAGAGATATATTTTTTTTCTTTTCACAGTACAATATAATTTATAAACAGTAATGCACATCTGAAAGATTAGCGCAGATAATGTAGTTACCTGACAATCCCATAATTCCCCGGCTACCTGTAAGGAGAATAAACATCATAGGGTTGTGTATATGAACAGCGCGATTAATATACTGTATTAAAAATTTCGGTCACATAAAAATAATAGTAATGTATATTAGAAATATTAATAGGCCTACAAATGAAAATGATAATGGTACAGTAATATTACAGTAATAATAATAATTATAATAATAATGATAATGATGATAATGATGTTGATGATAATAATAATAATAATAAAAGTAATAACAATAATATTCGGGATATTTCGCAAACGATAATGAATACGGTTACCTAATTATTATTAAGCAGTTTTCACCGCACGACCTTAACCTTAACTTTAACGTTAGTTCCCAACATGCAGCGCGATAGCTCCGTCCATTTTTGTAAAGAAATCGAAATACGCATGCGCACCCGTAACTAACGTACGTCGAGCACGTAAAATCCTGAAATTAACGTACTCCGCAACGCAAGATGAATAAATTATGACGTCAACGTCATCCGTTAAAGTTAAGGTTAACGTCGTGCATCGAAAACTCCCTATTAACTACAATAATACACTAATATATGTTTAACAGCAGGATTTTCAAATTATAGTATGAACTTTACACACCTTCGTGTATATCGGAAAAATTATAGATTACCTTTTTCCCCCTTGCTTCCTGGAAATCCATGTTCACCGTTTAATCCGGTTATACCTGGTACACCTATAAGGTGAATATAATTATTATTTCATTTTGAGTTCCTATCTTATGTAGACGAGCTTTCACATAATTTAATTCACAAGAGATGATGCCATACTTGTACATTATTCATCATCATCTCCATCCCATCTTCATACTTACAATCTTCAAAATCATTGTCATTATCATCAATATTTAAATCATTATATATAGTAATTTTTTATTGTTATTGTCATCATTATCATCAACACCACTATTTCGAAATCAGCATCATATTTTCCAATTACAATCACCATCACGAACAAATCGATGTGTCGTATACTAATGTTTAACCTTTCGTCATTCGTCTTCCTCTTCCTCGTTACTATCATTATCATCTTATCGATGTTCTAATCCCCATCAACAGTATTTTCCCTCACCTGGAACTGCTGGGACTGGTTTGTATCCTTTCTCGCCTTTCAAACCTGGCAGACCCCGAGGACCTGAAACAC
>NW_022706238.1:178745-180801 GCF_011630105.1 Anneissia japonica
GGGAGGTATGTGCGCGTGTGTGTGCGTCTCCGGTGGGATTCGAACCTGCGACTATCATTGACTGACCGTCTTAAAAGGCAATTTAAAAAAAAGAAAAAGGGTATGGAAATTCCCCAACTAAACATCCAATCCAATCAGAACATTTGTAAAGCACCTTTCTTTGCAGATACGAAGCTCTGCACTCCACATATTTAGGCACCTCACAACCCACAAGGAGCCGTCATCATTGCCTAACCCAAGCATAGAACAAATCAAAAGAAGCAGTGGCAAAGTTTGAAATCATAAATAAATAATGCAACAATGAATAAAATAAGAATAAAAATGGGATAATTAGTTAAAGAGGTGTCTTTAAGTTAGACCTAAAGGCAGCCACATCCTTGTCCGGTCTTTTTCTAACTTAAAAACTGCCTCCGGATCGATTCGAACCTGCGACCATCATTACCTTTTAAGACTATCTTAAAAGGTAATTTTGAAAGAACATTCGTTGAGAGATAGTATTCCACTTACCTGGTTCTGTTCTTGTTATCAGCTCACGAATTCTGATTACCCAATTCCAGTGAATACAATTGGTATGTAGTTTGCAGAAGCTTTCTGTTCGAATGGTATCTCATCCATAAGAAAGCGGATGTGGCCACACACTAGAACTTTCCATAGATTAAGCCCTGTCCAGACTATTAACTTTGATTTGACAAAAACATGTGAAATGCCTAAATATGGTCATGATGACATCACATCATGACCATATATAGGCACATCATATCTAAATGGGCATAATAATAATAAATAATAAATTTAACCACTGAAAATATATCAGTTATTGGCAGCCATTGACTAGAAAATCTAGTTGGCATATTACATCTCATGATTAGAATATATTATATTTAACAATCATCCTGTATTATATTATGTTGTAAATACATATTAGTTAGAAAAATTAGCCATTATTTGGAAATATTCAAACTAATTTAACCATTCAAAAGAGAATCCTGTAGTTGTAATTTTTATTTTTTTATATACTTATCATTTCTTTCTTTTTCTCCTCCCTCCAATTAGGCTGAGCTACTTATAGTAATGTTAAAATTAATATTAGATTATTAATATTAATTTTTTTTATTTATTTATTTATTTATTTATTTTTATTTTTTTTTACGAATTTAGTCTTTAATTCTCATTTTCCTTTCTTTCTTTCTTTTCTTTTCTTTTCTTTCTTTGAAGAATATTTGTAACATTAACCGCTAAAACTCTAGGAGTTATTAATGAAATATTGTTGTCTGTCGGAGGTAATAGTAATGAAAGTTGATGGATGTAAAGAAAAAAAAAAGGTATCGTTACTTTTTATATTCAAAGATATACCACACCGTTCTTACTCATTCCCGTATACAATAAAATCCAAAAGGTAATGTGTTTAGTCAATAGGTTTTCATGCTTTGATCAGGTAAATTCCATTCTTAGAAGAGGTCATTAATGGAGACAGAACTCCATGATAACAACAGTGTAGGGGCGCTTGTGTTTTGACACTGATTTGTGAGGTATTAGAGAGTATTCATCCCATTTTGGCACTCTTCAGGCGCTACATATATTTATGCAGTTCAATATTATTTTTCGTTCAGTGATAATTATCACAATTATCATTGTTACCTTCTATATAACAATTGTTAGAAATTGATATTTATTTTTCGTAGAGCAACATTTTTACATTATATTTATATGAGAAGATAAAACAGCAAAGACAAACTATTTAATTCCATTAATTTTGCTTTCAATTCATCGTTAGTCAATATCCGCTTAAACAATCACACAAGAAGAAATTAACCAAAGAAATAAGACACATGAAGCTTATTATAATTAAGACAACTGTACATTGTAAGGGGTGGGGTAGGTACTTCGCTTGACTTAGGTCCTAATGACACGCATCCCGAGCCACAATAGACAGGTCTCTATTCAGAATTTAAATGCACTGCATGAATTAACCAGAAAAAAAAAGTATTCGTTGAGAGCTAGCATTACACTTACCTGGTTCTGTTCTTGTTATCAGCTCACGAATTCTGATTACCAC
>NW_022706239.1:0-530 GCF_011630105.1 Anneissia japonica
TTGCACATTTTAGGGAGTTTTCATCAATTCCGACGAAATTAGAATTAAAAACACAAAAATATTTTAAGTTATTTAAACACATAATAGTCCCAAACTCGTGAAAGACAAATTTAAGATAGATCGTTTTAACCTAAAAGAAGGGCCTCAATGTGTATTGATGGTGAAACATATATACCCAGTTGGTCTCCGTTCGCGTGTCGTTTACAAATTTGTATGTGCAGGCTGTAATGCTTGTTACGTTGGCGAAACAAGTCGACATTTCTCTACACGCATGCGTGAGCACCTAACACTGGAGGGAAACTCGCATATATTAAAGCATCTGAAAAGTTCACGTCACTGTAAACAATCAGCCAATGAGGACTGTTTCACGATACTGGACTCCGCCTCTACAACCCAAATTCTAAAAATCAAAGAAGCCTTGCATATTCAGTGGGAGCAGCCCTCACTGAACAAAGAGCTTCTTCGTGTTAATTTATCTTTGTCATTCTAAATTCATTCCATTCTCCCCTTAGTGGCATAAATACTGCACT
>NW_022706240.1:0-539 GCF_011630105.1 Anneissia japonica
CAGCAGCAGCAGCAGCAGCAGCAGCAGCAGCAGCAGCAGCAGCAGCAGCAGCAGCAGCAGCAGCTGCTATTATTGGATTGTAGGAGACAGACCTATTGAATTAATAGGGAGACTGTTCTAAGTGATTGGTGTACAGTGAAAAAGAGAGTTGTGAAATGCATTGCATCTGGCATGAGGAAGATAAAGCGTAGGGTGCAGTTTACAGATATTAAATGAAATATAACTATGGGAGTCGATTTGGCTTTTGTCATTAATTATTTAATACATGAAAATGCGACTAAGGAATATTCTGTATTCTAAGGAGGTAAAATTAAGGCGGCCAACTCTGACAAGTCTGTCTTCATAGTTGATATATGCAGTAACGTATCACGTTGAAATATGCTACCGAAATATTCGTGAAAAATAAATGATGTATAATTATGTTTCGTTATACGCCAACTTGGTATTTTATCGGTTTACAAGCTGTATAATACTATATAATTCGGAACATAGTGAACTGATGCCTTTATATATACATATATATGTAATATATATATATA
>NW_022706242.1:0-5203 GCF_011630105.1 Anneissia japonica
TAAAAAATAACCCCAGTGAAATTCTTTTGGCCTTACATGTACCTTATGTGCACTAAAGGTGTGACAATGTAATAGAAAACACTCAATAATACAGTACAGTAATATACTGCTGTACAATATTATTTATCTTTAAAAATTCCTATTTGCGATAGGTATAGCCTCGGCAATGTGTTAATTAGGCCTGGCCTATTTATTGTATTGTGTAATATGATACATGAATTTGGAATAAAATTATATTAAATATACAGTAGTATTTAAAATTTTTATTTATACCGAGGTATTGAAACTTAAATAAAATATAATGCATTAATTGCAGTTTAATTGTTTATTTTATCAAATATTGATGCAAATTGGTAACGTAAATCGTTGGTAGTACTCCTGGATCGAGTCTGTGCAACTGGTAGCACATCTCTCGGTGCACGGCCTTGACGGCCCGTCGCACGGTCGACAGAACGTGCGAGAACAGCGGCCAGCAGTTGTAAGCGACCACGACGATTATGATTAGATATTGTCGTACGAAATCCAGGAGGAGATCGAAGTGAAACGCGAAACACTCGTCGTCCTCGTAAGTAGGAGTGCAGTCTCCGTGAATCGGTTTCCACACGAAAAAATTCAACGGGTAGTAAACCAGGTATCTGGTGAAAGTTATCGAACGGTACCAGCGCAACCGTTCGCAAAACAACTTGGCCGTCATCCTATGGAAAACGTAACCGAGAATATTTTCCCACATTCTGAAACTGTCGCATCCGTCTATCGTGTGCCACAGCGCTTAAAAACGTTCCAAGCTCTCCTGAGCTTTCTCTCTTCTACCTTTGTTGATGATGAGGTGCTTGACGACCTTCGTGATTTCGTAGAGAACGTGGCACACCCGACCCGTGATCTCCCTCGATGCAACTATCATCCAGCTGCCGACCAGACAGAGAAGAGCGACGATGATCGCTATCGGAAAGTACGCGTGAAACGGTAACCATCTGTACGCGGTTTCCAGCAGGGCAAGTTTGACGCCCATTTGTTTGTTTTCCCTTTTTCAACGACAAATTAAACAAAAACAAAGGCACAGATATACATGTATATATTTGTTTTATTACAAAAAAACCCAGAAAAATCACTGTGGTAGTGGTGGTGGTGGTGGTGGTGGTGTTGATGGTGATGATGATGATGATGAACGATCTATTTCTTTAGATTTGAGAAAACGGATCCGCATCAGACACCAGCAAACGATAGCTACCATTTCTGCCAAACAAATCGCCCAACCGACTAGGGCTAGTACGGCTAACTTCGGCGTCGAATCTTCCGTTTCAGCAACGTTATACGAAGAATGTAGACCGGATTTGAGACCGGATTCGAGACCGGATTCGAGACCGGGTTCGAGACCGGGTTCGAGACCGGATTCGAGCTTGACGCCGGAGCGGTATTCGATCTGATTTTTACAGTCGAACTCGACGCCGTCATGGCGTTCGATCGGATCGTTACAGTCGAGCTCGAAGTCCGAGTGATCCTCGTCGGTCGATTCGGTGCAATTGCCGTCGATCAAACTGCAATCGGGATCTTGCTTGCAGGAGCAGTTCTTCAATTGGCTGCAATGTTGCGTAGACATCTCTACGAGAAAATCTTCCGACGTCACGAATATGACATTTCGGCTCTCGTACAATCTCATGTTCGTGATCGGTTGTCCGATCACGCGCACGTTGTACAGCAGAACAGATGGCGATTCCCGTCTCGCAACCAATTTCAAGACGCGGCCGTCGTCCGTTCCTGCAAAAACGACGGTGTGATGCTGGCTCGTCCTCACCACCAACGTCTTCAATCTGTAGCGTTTTCGAACGAGCGTAAACAACGGATCTTCCCGTCGGATCGGTTCGTGCATCAACGGATGCGATTTGATGAAATTTAGATTATCGTGCGAGAGCCGCCTCGAATCGGCTGCGGAACAACCGCCCCGCTGCGAGTCCGCGATCGGCGACCACGGACACTTGGTCAGCTTGAGTAGACCGTTGTCGAAAATGTCCCTTATGTGGTCGAGGTCGAATCTGCACACCGCGGAAGCCGGCATCTTGTGATCTCCGGTCGTGAAGATTGCGTAATAGAAGATCTTCTTCCCTTCGACAACTCTTGCGACGTCCTGCAAGTAGTTAAAGTGGAAGGTGAAATCTCCGCGAAACGAACAGTCTAGTCTCGCTTTCAAAAAGCTCGTCCACGTCGATTTGAGTACCGCACTATTACCGCCTCTGTCCTGGGTACAAACACGGGCTATTCGGGAATAGTACATCTTCTCCGTGATTTGAGTTTCTATCGAAATTTCACGAAAGAATAAATAAACCTCGTTATCTTCCTGGTACGAGCCCACGAATACCGGGTCGTTGAGCCATATGGAATCTGACTTTTTGGATATGAGAGGTGGATACCCGCCCCCCCCATCGACCTCGTGAACGCGGACCCTCTGCCGTTGAAATCGGCAACCGTCCCAGCGTAAAGGCTACCGTCCGCAAAACCGTGGTGACCTTTTGGTCCACGCCGAACGGACACTTGTACAAAGCGTCCGTCGCGTTCGTCTCCCATCGATTCGCTAGGTTCCACGTGTCGACCTCCTTCCCATTTAGAATAACGCATCTCGGTTTCTGCGCGTAGGTTCCGCAAACGAGCAGGTTCCCGGTCGTTGCATCTGGCGTTATAACTTTGATGTAATTCTGGCAATCCTCCTCTTCTTTTCCTTTTAGATAGCACGTTTCCATCGACATCGAGTCCGGTATCCATTCCAATTTCGTTGCCGCTGACACGTCCAACACTTTGTTCAGATCGAATGCGAACAGCGAGTTACTCGCGCCGACCAAAAGAGCCGGCCACTCGGCCATGACAAGTATTTCCGATATGTGCGTAATACCGACTCTCGTCGCTGAATCGTCGTAGAATTCTTTTGCCGAAGGCGCTACGTCTTCCGTCGGCATAGGGAATACGACGACGACGATGCAAAGAAGCTGAAATAGTAATATAAGATATATCGCATCCACTAACGGAATCCATATTGAGCCCTCCTCCTCTCACCACCCCATTTTATGTACTCGCCACCAAACGCACGTCATCATCATCACGTGTCGTCGACGCATGCTTCGATGTACGCCAACATCGTTCGAGTCAACCCCTCGTACGCGTGGTCGCAAACCGTACCGTATCGATCGTGGGAACAGACGCAGTAGATGTCATCCGTCAAGTCCGAATATACGCATTTGCCACCGTTATCTACGCATTTCGCGCAGTCCACTTTGCCCATCGGCTTCTCTTCCACCTGCTCGCACACCGGTCCCGTGAATCCTTCGAGGCACACGCAGTATTTGGACCTGCCGTCGGATTCCAAAGAACCTTTGACACCGCAACGACTATCGTCCCGCTGTCAGGTTCGAATCCGGCGTCCATATTACAACAGATACCACAATAGCGAACGTAACTACGATGACGGTCGCGATGCTTACCACGATTACCGTCTTCGACACAGCTGGTCTACGCTGAACCATCGTGTGTGCGTGTGCGTGCGTGTGTATATAGTGCCTTCTCATTTTGTAAGTCGACACTACATTAATGATGGAGATCACGATTGAAGATTTACCGTCTATGATGAACAACACCCGCGAGCACGTACGAGATTATTTTGACGGCAGATGTGCTGCTGTTGCTGTTGCTGCTTCTCCTCCTCCTCCTCTTCCTCTTCGATTCAAATCTGCATCGTGTGATGTTACTACGACGATGGGAAGAATATGTACCGAGATCGAGGAAAATAATATGGAATTCTTCAGAGTTATTTGCGATAATTTGAAAATAGAAACTTTCGAACAATTCGAATACATTGCAAAACAAGTTTTCGTGAATGACGACGAAGACCACAACGACATGTTCGTTACGTGGGGTAGAATCGCCGCCCTGTTGACATTCTGCAGAAAGATGGGCGAGCAGGGCAATGCCAACGTAACTTGCTGGACCGTACGTTTCGTCGATCGGTATCTGGAAGATTGGATTAAGCGTCACGATGGATGGGACGGATTCGTTGATTTCTTTTCTCCAACACCGATGCCCGTATCGAAACCGATGATCGTCGGTTTGGGAATTATTGGACTGTTGTGCACAATCACCATGTTGAAAAAAAATAAAGATTTTACATGAAATGACCTATAAAGCGTGCGTGCCTGTGTCTGTGTGTGTGTGTGTTTTTTTTCTTTCTTTTTTTCTTTTATACAAAAACAGAGACGAAAAAAGAGAGCGTACAATTGTCGTTGTTTTTTTGTTTTTTTTTATTCGTTTTTTTTTAAACAAGTTCAAGTCCGGCCATCACTTCCTCGTATGAGGGTGGATGAAGTGGCGGAGACGGTTCGTTATCGGTATTTTCTAAAGACGGCTGATGGTTATACATCTGAAGACTTTCGTGGCCCTGCATAACCACCACCCGTTGACAAAACTAAAGAATATTAGAAATATGTAGAATAATGCAATGGAAATATCGGACATTTGAGAATCCATAGATTCATTCTGATCGAATGTAGAAAGTAGATAAGCAAACGGAACGATTCCGTTGAAGACAAACGTTAGGAAGACGTAAGCATAAACTACAATAACGTATGCTCTACGAGGTAGATGCACATCGCGCCAGTACGATTGCATCAGTTGTTGAAGTTGCTCCATGTGTCGGCTTCCCTGTGTTGTCATCACAATCAATCCCATCAACGGCTCCTCTTTCTTCCATAGGGCCTGTGATAATTGGAGAACCACCATAATATCGTACGCCATTTCGTACGGTCGTAACTCCGACGCGTCGAAGACGAGATAGAAGACGAACACACCCAACGCCAAACCGAACGTTATCTGCATGACTGCGGTACCCATCTTCGTCCTGTCGGTCAAGATGCCCGAAGTGAACGTCGCCACAACGGCCATCGTTGGCAACACTACGTTCGCTATCGTACGGAGATAACTGGGGAAGAAATAAAGAAAAATATTTAAAAAAAAACAAAAAAAAACAAACACGTCAACATGATGTATATCATACCCTTCTCTAACACCCCCCTTTCCACTAGTTTTGTAACTTACTAATTTTGAAGCTTCTGTGCGTGAGAATATCGAAAGACGACCATATCGGGTGGTTCGTTGGTCCACGATTGGAGTAACTTGTCCACGAGTTTGTGTAACGCAAAGTAGAGAAATACCATCGTGTTCACCG
>NW_022706242.1:7479-9855 GCF_011630105.1 Anneissia japonica
CGCCTGGAAACATCATTCGAACGCCGAACAAGTCGCATATGCCGTGTCTTCATCTCATACGTTTTCCGACGTTTCCGCTGATCGGCACGAATCGTGCGGTGCGATGAAACACGTCGAAGCAGCCGGCGATCGGAAACTCGTCCGGTGCATTACCGAGGAGCATCTGCGGTTTCGAAAGATGCTTTCCGACGACGAACGGTGCTATTACCGCCTTGAAAGTTCTTCCGTCGTCCGTCTGCAATTCAACCGTACCCGGCACGAGCCCACCATCCATCGGCTCGTACGGGCAGGCGCACGCCATCAAAGTCATCACGTCTTCGTTCGTTCCCACGACGTACGGTCTCGGGAGGTCGGCCGGAATCTTATCGAGGAAATCGCAGAACGCCCCGTTGTTTTTCGGTTGCGAGCCGACGGTCACGAATCGATTTTCGCGTCCGGTCACGCATATTCTGGCGTCTGCGTCGTCCTCCTCCAATACCGACATCATGCTATTCTCTACGTAAGCCGTTAGCAGCCCGTTACCTTCTCTCGGCGAACACACCTTGAAGTAGAGACGGTTCATGCCATCCAGGCACGCGATCAGCGTCGGTACGTCGTTCGATCTTCTGTTCTTTTTCTCCTCCAGCTTCTGCGCCATCAACCCGACCGATTCCAGTAGCGGTCTTCTGCCACCGCCGAAAAAATCGATAAGAGGTTCTGCATTTCCTCTTAACTGCAACACGGGTATCGGCTGCACCATCGACGGTAGGTTTTCCATCAGCACTCTGTACATCTCTTCGAGATCTACCTCGTTTGGTTCCTCCATCTCGTCTGAAAAGAAAGACAAAAGAACGGCGGTGTTATTAGAGTCGTCATTCGGAGAGAAAAAGGAAAAAAAAAACTACTCCCCCACCCCCACACCACGACCACTACGACAACCACGCATTATGAGCAGTGTGAAGCAGCCGGTCGTGAACGGATCGATAAGGGCGTACGAAGTCGATCCCTGTTATCTCGCCTCTAATTTCGGAGATAACAACGACGTACGCGGTAAACTGTATCCGCCCTCGAGCAATTCCCTCATACAGGCGGGACAGGTGTTGCTCGGCCACCTCCCGGGTCGGATTCGTGCCCGGTCCCAGCGGCATGGACACGCCGTCGCGAGAAGACGTGGACGACGTCGAAAGACGTCAGTTGATGGAAGAGAGCGACATGCAAGGGTACAGAGTGATAGGCGTCGCCGCTACCGAGCTAATGGACTGGCCGAAGAATAAACTCCTGTCCGTTGTCACGCAATCGCCAAGTTGCTATTTCTTCAACACGGGATCGCAATCGATTCTCGACGGCCAGATGATCTGCATTCGTTTGCCGAATCGAAACGAGTGCGACGAACAGATGCGTCGTTATCGAACGCTCAAGTGGGTTACGTACGGATGCTACCCGCCTTCCACTTCCGGCAACGTCGATCGTCTGTGTAGGTATCTGGCGTTGACCAAGGGAGCCGCGATGGGCGTAAACCAGACTAAATACGAGCTCGCAAGACGTTCGCTGGTCGATATCTTTGCGATGACATATCAACTGTTCGAAAACCGACTACTGCTTGGGGGAAAATCCACCCGAAGCATTCTGTTCCGATTTGGGATCGCTGCCGCTTCGAGACATAATGCACAACGTGATACGCGTTGCCGACATCGTGCAGTCCAAACACGGGCGGCTGGTTCTCGGCTTCGCAGCAGGAGACACAAGACCGTGGCAGGGCGGCCGCGTCATACTGCAAACAAACCATTAGCATGGGATTGAGTTTGGAAAAAATCGAAGAAAAAAAAAACCAAACAAATCAAATGGACGTCAGGCACACGATCGCCCCGTTCCTCTGCCATCCGCCCATCTCGTTGCAGGACGTTCTCGACGGCGATCTGTACCCGATGGAGGAATTGCGAGCCATCAGCGGGCATCCGGATTACTACGATTACGCCGACCGTGGCGCGTCCGTGACGGATCGCGACGTGGTCGTCAAGAAGGACGTCAGACTCAAGACGAGAATCCTGATGGATTCCACGTTTCCCGAGAATCCTAACGATCACACTCCGTGGTTTCTACCAACCGTAATCTACAGAGGACTGCCCGTGTTCAGCATAACGACGCGAGTCGCACCGGCCGAAGTGTTGGACCGTTGCACGGCCGCTTCGGACGTTCCTGCGCTGGGCATGAGAACCTACTCCAGGGAGTAGACTGGACAGATGTGGGGAGGTGCCATAGACATAACTCCCGAAGCGATACAACGGAGCACGGACGACCAACTGAGCTCAATGTTTCGGTTGAAGGAGCTTCAGCTGACCAATTCGATGCGAATGACGATGCAACACGTCGTCTACGGTCTGTCTCTTATACACAGCT
>NW_022706242.1:9973-12863 GCF_011630105.1 Anneissia japonica
GGCCATGCTCGTGAACGGAGTCGACCGATTCGTGATGACCTTGCCGGACGCCAACATGGACAGTGGCAATCGGCAGAATCTCTCCGAGCTGGACGCAACTTTTAAGAGCTACAACGTCGTCGGATATAATCCCATGCGTCGGGGTCGTTCGAAAATGCCGGATTTCGACAGCATGACCAACGTGCCCTGGAACGACATCAAGATGACCGACCTGGACACCATGAGCGACGGCACCGTCCGCATAGAAGACGTGATGAAAAGAAGCGGATATCTGGATTCGGAAACGTACTCGACGTCGCGATACCAGCGCATGTTCGCCGACACCCCGTCTCTGAACCGGCTCGTGACGCAGATGACTTGCGGGGAGTTCGACGCCGACTGCTTGGCCGGTCAGAATCTCACCAGGAAATCGTGTCTCCTTCGTCCCAGTCGCAAAGTTTTCTACGACCCTCGCGAACGCAATTTCAAACCTGCCGTCGCGTACGGTCACAGCGAACTGCCGGAGAGTCCGGTGGACAACTGAGACGTGGTTTCCGGCATGACCATGATGGCCAGGTGCCTCATGTCCGAGGAGTCGTTCGCGCAGTACGCATGCGGCCTGAAATATCTTCGCTCGTGCCTCGCTCTCAAGTGGTCGGGCCAGACGTGCCAGTTTCTGGTCGCTCTCGAACGCGAACGCTGCGATGTGGATAAAGTGTTGGCGGACGACGTCGTGGCAAACGCGGGGATAACGCACTTCGTTCGCTATCGTTACCTGGTCCGGGTAAAGGGGATTCTCGAGTCGAGGATGAACGACGAAAGGGAAGGGCGTGTGATGAGAGACGCTGTGACCGCCGTGGATAGCCTGCTTTCGTTGGTCGACGAACTGCATGAGAAGTACTTCTCGCTCACGAGAACCAACGGCAACTACACGCACTCCTGGTTGTTCACGGACGCCGACAGACGATCGTTCCGAAATCCCAGCGTCGAACAGGATGACGACTGCGGGATAAAAGAGGTGATATTCGATCGACTGGTGCTCAGATTGTTCTCGTCTCGCATATACTCCGTCAGGCTGGACGACGACGACGAAGATACCACATGGCAGCCGAACGTTCGCGAAGACAGGGTCACTTTCTGTCAGGCTCTGCCGGATCACACCAACGTCGTCTGTCGACTGGTGGGCAACGAAGAAGCGTTCATTTTTCCCACGACGAGCGTTCCCGGCGATGGCTGCTCGGTGGAAGACGTAACCGGTTATTTTCCTTACTACACGTTTTAGTCGGCGAGAAGAGAAAGGGAGGCGTTCGTGAAAAGAAACTACTCGTATCGCGTCGACCGCGTGGTTTCGCTGCCGGTCTCGGACGGAGTGAAATTGTTCACGTTGCTGTTCCTGTCCATGTTGCAGAATCCGATCACGACCAAGATGCTGGCGTCGCAGAACGTTTATCTGAACACGGCGTTTCTGCTCTTTCGAACCGTGCGCCAGCGAACGTGCAGCGTGGCCATGGCCAGATCCGGTGCCAATTACCGATATCTTTTCGTGGGAAACGGGAAATTGGACGCGATAGAAACGAACGCGTCTTCGTACAAGACCAGCATGCGAATGGAACTCGCGTACGTGAACACCAGCCCGATAGACAACACGCGCGTGCAGCACTACGTCGCCGGTTTGGGGTACGCCGGCGGGATGGGGTGCACGATCATGGACCCGCAGGTCCATCTCGAACTACGGGGACGAGGTGACTACGTGGCCATTCCGATACCGGCCTCGTCCGAGGACAAGATGATAGTGAACGGCCGTTCCTCCACCTCCGACGGTAACTCCAACCAGGCTCTGACGAGTCTGGACGAGGTGACGGGCGTGTTCACAACAAACCCTTACGACACATCTAGATGTGTATAAGATCGGAGGCGCACATCACGCTCGGCTGTCGCCATCCTCTGTGGATGAGCGGCGGCGACGCTCCCGATTGCACCGGCGTTTACAGCATGTACCTGCAGAGCAGAAATCCGATCGAGCACTACAAATCCGGATTCGACGAGTTCTTTCGACCGATCGCCACCCACCACATGCACGCCGAATCCAACGTGGCCATCCAGGGTCGTCAGTACCACGAAAGTTGCCAGTCGGAGCCCAGCGCTTTCAAGACGGTCAACAAGGGATTCTACGGTCCGAACAAGCACAGCTCGTCCGCTTTCCGGAACCTGCTGGACGTGTCGTCCGTCAGAACGGACCAGGGCATGATAATCGTCGATCTGTACACGTGCCTGGCCACCGGACGCGGTACCGACGACCAGTTCATCAAGACGGCGTTGAGAAATAGATACTCACCTTGACTCCTCGTATCCTTTGATCCATCCGAAATCCGTCTCGTCCACCTCGGATATCCATTTGGCGAGGGTGGATCCGTCCAGAGAACGGAATATCACGACCGCGGCCGGTCGTTTTTCCAACGAATACGTGTTGGCTAGAAACAGAGCTCCCAGTTGAGCCTGTACGTTGGCCTTGTCGAATAAACATGGCTTGAAACCGTACCTTCGTCTCTTGTATGCTATTCTCTGTTCGATTTGTAGTTGTTTTAACGTATAGGAAGTGCTCTTGAACTCCTCGACCACCGGACGTTGGGTGGATTTTTCGCGCATCACCAGATCTACGACGGCCAAGCTCGCTTCCTTGCAACCGTTCTTGTAGTTGGTCACCGGAAGTTTGGCGCGCACGAACTCCAAATCCAGGTCTTTCAACACTCTGTTAACCTCCAGATTTTGCATCGCGGCTACCTGCGCGTCCAACCCTTGCCCGACGTACATGGCCTCTTTGGCCGACAGCGCAGCCGAACCGATTCCACGTGCTCGTCTTATCTTCCACCATCTGTCGTAGGACAAAGCGCCGTTGATCTGTTTGGTGATC
>NW_022706243.1:0-5052 GCF_011630105.1 Anneissia japonica
ATCTATGCGGACTGATAGGTAAGCACTCACTGTGCTGTAATTGGTTGTGTACGAACTCGTATAGAGTAGCACTATAGCAGGTATAGGCGGATCGATTTAGGCTAAGCCAAAATTTGTCCAGGCCGGACCAATTTTATCGGCTAAAATCGGTCCCCCGGACCAAATTTAGCCCGGACCAATTTTGGCGTGGCAGGCCTAATAGAATTGTTTATTATAATATATTTTTTAAAGGAATTTGTGCGGTAAAAAATTAACTGATCTGAATAAATGTGCATTCAATGGTTTGAAAAGTCTTGAAGCGTTTTAAGTGGCGATCCTCTAATAATCTTTAATAATCTGTTATTAATAAATAACACACAAAACCAATAATTGAATATATACCGTATTGTTATTGATCACATGACGAGTGTAATCTACAGATTATGAGAATCATACCGATTTTATATTTCATGACAATCGATTTTATACCAAGAATACATTACTTTACAAATAATTAATTTAACACCATTTATTATTTTCACACATTACTTATTTTATATAAAATATTGATCGAAATGAATTTATAGACATCGGTAAACACATGTATGTATGTATAACATATGTAAAGAATTATCATTTTATGTCGGATTATGCCTGTTTTATGTATCAGAAAATCAGTAATTCATGGTGTGATTTTTAAGGGACTAGGACCAGGATTTTGCGAACCATTTACTAAGTTTGCAGCACACATTAGCGAGCATGTGGCATCCGTATATTTGAAAAGATGATGAGATGGGTTATAATTTAATTATAATCAAAAGAAAACCCTGCCTTATACACCGTGGAACGCATCTTCTCTGTGGATATTTTAACATACATTAGGCCTATAGGTGTAGAGTGGGGTTGTTTTTCTTTAAAAAAAAGTCCTTGTGTCACGAATGAAAGACACCATGGAATTAGAAGGCAGAAGTCTTTACCACTACGCTACATTTCTACTGTACTGTATAAGTGTTATATTGACAATCATTGGGAAAAAAAATATGCTCTCATTGATATATTAGTATTTCTTCTCGTTTGATTTCTTTTAAGGGATTTATCTTATAACGACATATCTGGTGTAACAAAAGATGCATTCAGTCATCTAACAAGACTTCAAACTTTGTAAGTGTAAATGCACAAGTTATGCAATGTAATTTGTTAGGATTTTTGATTGTCCATGAAAGTAATATTGTTTTATATACTTGATATTTCAAAATATATACATAGCCGTACATTAATATGAAACCAAACAGGGAAATACTTATTTTGATACTCTGAAACGTCAGAAACAAACAAAAACGTACACATTACATAACAGGCTTAAAGTTGATTTGTTAATTTTTTTTCTTCAAATTTACACTTGACCGTGTATACCACAAGTTACTAAGGATTTTATACATAAAATGTATGTAATAATCATTTAATTGATAATTACTACAGGGCTAATGTGATTCTGAACTAACATCACGTGGATGCTCCGAGAAATTAGCTGTCTGCAGGAGAATAATATCTGCAGGGAAACTAAATAGGGAAATTCTTATATGATTTAGATAGTTATCTGCAGATATTATTCTCCTGAAGGCGATTGAAATAACTCAATCGAAACGTCGAGTCATTCTCAACAAACAACGGTTCTTTTCAAAACTATATACGTGGTGTACCGCAAGCATTAAATATATCATTACTTCGACATACAAACCTTTGTTAAAACAATGATAATGATGTTAGTAAATGACGAGGAGATAAAGGATATCAATGTTGATGTTATGATAATGAACAACGATGATGACAGGTGATATGATTATCACCACTAAAATTCTCAAATTCTTTGCGAGCATTTCTTGTTACGGTAGGCCAATTTCCTCTATGAATTGCACATTTTAGGGAGTTTTCATCAATTCTGACGAAATTAGAATTAAAACACATAAATATTTTGCGCACTTCGCGCGCATTTTTAGGGCTTTTTTAGGTTTATCCTTTTAAGTTATTTAAACACATAATAGTCCCAAACCCAAGAAAGACATATTTAAGATAGATCGTTTTAACCTAAAAGAAGGGCCTCAATGTGTATTGATGGTGAAAGAATATGTTTATAATAAATAAAACCATGATGAAAATGCTTATATTTAGTTTCAACACACGTGTGTCGCCTATATTATAAATAAGATAAATCCTATGTCGTATTGTTTTCTATATGGGGAGTGGAGTGGGGTGGGGTGGGTATGGTAAATTACTAACCGGGAAAATAAATACCCACTCTGAATACAAACACCACCTCCTCTTGAATTCATACGAGGGAGATGATGTATTTCAAAATCTGGTAGTGAGTTCTGTAAATCAGCCAATATGCAATTATCAAAATTTTGCCCTGTCAGCCATGTTTCAGTGATTGCTAGCAAGTCCAGTTTTTCTGAAATTATGAAATCTATAATGGACGTTGTGCATTGCCTTTTCTTAATAGAGGCAGCATTCCAAACTGCAAACCTGCAGTTCAATCTGGGTATGTAGCTGGGATGTATAGCAGAGATTTTAACCAGATTTGTGCTATCCACTTTCCTTGTGTTGATGGTTTCTTCCTTTCTCATGTATGTTATTAAGGGAGTGATCCTGAACACATTTTTTGGGCTTTGCATTCATTTTCGCAAGTGAGTGGAATTTTAACAAGATTTGATGGAAATAAATTGGTTACTTTGGTGGATGTAGTCCTATGCGTAGTTAAAATGCTGATTGCACGGATCTTGTTTTTACCAGCTTTGCAACCACGCTGGGATTTTTTTAGCTATGTTCAATTATTTTAACTTTAACCAAGTAGACTGATCAATGGGTCAACAACAACTGTGGGCCAATGTGTTCCTCAACTTCATAAGCTGATTTTTGGAGTATATGATTCGTACCATAATTCCCAGTAATTAATGGTATATAAAACAATTTCACAGCACTCAGTGATAATGATAGGAATGTAGTCAGGTGTCAACAACAAGGTTAGTTGATCTGTGGCATGTAAGTCAGGAACAAATGCTAAGCTACGCTTGGCTTAATTTGATACAAACCACAACTGCACTGAAAAACCTCACAGTTCCCTCACATAAAAAGTACACAGAGTACAGTCAGCTAGGCCTAGTAAAAGTAGTTAAATTCCTCACATAATAAATCAATGTCGGTTGAATAATCACTATCACAGAGTATAATGCCTGTCTCTTATACACATCTTAATTATATTTTTTAAGGAATTTGCTCGGTAACAAATTAACTAATCCTAATAAAGGTACCTTCATTGGTACAATTCTATTTTTTTAATGTTGACTTCTTACAAACATTTCGTTCATATTCAATATGAATAAAGGCATAGATTAAATAGCAAGAAGGTAAAATTAGTGTTTATAATATTATTATAAGCACTAATTTTTCGATATTCTATACACATGATATGAGGTATTGTATAGGCTGTGTCTACCCAATTAATAATAATAATAAATAATAATAAATGACATTTATAAAGCGCTCTACGCCAGCAAGTCGGCCCCAGAGCGCATACAATTATCAAATTTAAACCTCAACAGTGTACAATACAAATTCAAGAAAAATATATACAATAGTATCCTTCAAAACACCAAATATGCCAAATGGAATAATTTCAATTGACAACAATAATTCAAATAATTTACTCTATTTACAATAAGAATACAGTATTACAAAAATGTATAATTACAAAAATATAGTAAAAGGGAAGGCAATCTGACAATATAGAAAATAAAATTATTAATATTAACAATATAAAAAATTACAATTATTCAAATTTAAATATAATAAAAGATCAATCAATTGCATTATAATCCGATAATTACTTAACATTGATTATTACAAAAATATAATTATCATCTGCAAGATATTTAAATTTACAATTTAAAAAGATAAGTTTTTAAACCAGATTTAAAACATTCAACTGACATCGCCTTCCTCAAAAATTCGGGAAGATCGTTCCATTCCTTGGGTGCGGCAATGGAAAATGCTCTGTCACCATACGTAGATTTAGTAGCACGAGCGACTTGCGGGATTTGAAGCAATCCACTAGAGCTGGATATTAAGGTGCGTGACGGTATATACGGTTTAAGCATCTCATCTATATAAGATGGGGTAGTACCGGAAAGTGATTTATACACCATCAGAAGAATTTTGAAAAGAATCCGCTTCTTGATGGGAAGCCAATGGAGCTCATTTAGAATTGGTGTAATATGAGCGTACTTTCGGGCACCAACAATCAATCGAGCGGCAGTGTTCTGCACACGTTGCAGTTTACTTAAATGTGTGCCAGAAAGTCTGACAAGGAGACTGTTGCATCAATCAAGTTTAGATGATATGAACGCGTGGACAAGATGCTCTGTTGTATCCTTATCTAAAAACTTACGTATATGGCCAATAGTTCTGATCAAGTGAACGGCCGACCTACAAACATTATTCACATGAGTGGACATGGTCAGATTCTGATCAATAAAGACACCAAGATTTCTGGCTCCCTGTGCAGGAATGATATCGGTGAGTCCAATTTTAATAGTACAAGATGTACATTGCTGCCTCTTATAACGAGATGTTACATGCAAAACCTCAGATTTTCATCGTTTATCTTAAGTTTGTTTGATATAGCCCACGATCGGATGTCTGCAACGCACTTTTCCACTGCCACAACAGCTTCGGTGCGTTTTGTAGGATAAAAAATCATATATACCTGCGTGTCGTCGGCGTATATCATTCCACTGATTCCGTTCGCATTTAATATGTCTTGAATGGGACCAGAATATAAATTACAACTAATGGGTCCAATGACGGATCCCTGAGGTAAGCCACAAGTCAATGTATTCTTTTTGGATATAGTCCAACCAATTACGACAGACTGTTCACGCTTTGTTAAGTAGGACGACATCCAATCAAGAACTCTGCCGGATAATCCGTATCTATAATAATAATAATAATAATAATAATAATAATAATAATTTTGACTTATATAGCGCATTATGCTAAAGCCTCAATGCGCTTAAC
>NW_022706244.1:0-933 GCF_011630105.1 Anneissia japonica
TTTCAACGAATAAAGTCCTATGAAAAATCATTGTGTAATAAAATGCCTTCGACGGGATTCGAACCTGCGGACCTCTCGCTGACAAGGCGAGCATCATAACCACTAGACCACGAAGGCTTCATGGTTGAACAGGTCCAAATACCAGTCGGGAACATTGTATTACACAATGCTATGCCTCAAGAGGGCATTCGGCCAGATAAATCTGGAAATACGGCTAGAAATACTGTCGTAAATTATATATGATATTGAAGGAAGTCAGCCGCTAACACTGTTGAATAACTATAATATAAATCATCAAAGGTACATATACAGTGTTTAATAAGGACATGATGGAACATCGTAGGCTACCCTGTAGCTTTTCAACGAATAAAGTCCTATGAAAAATCATTGTGTAATAAAATGCCTTTGACGGGATTCGAACCTGCGACCTCTCGCTGACAAGGCGAGCGTCATAACCACTAGACCACGAAGGCTTCATGGTTGAACAGGTTTAAATACCCGTAGTTAGTTAAGGTGTACTTCCGCAAAGAAAACTGCATTGTGTGATTATTCACCTATCTATATTTATATTTTTAATATATTTGTTTATTTCATTAAGATGTAGAAAATGAAATACTACAAAGAAGATACTATAAAGATACAGTACAATGTTAAAAGTACCAATAAGCATAGTGTTAATATGAATCAATGTTAAAACGACTAATAAAATTAATTTAGCATTCAACTGATTTGATTCCATTCTCTTTACATTGTCGTCTCCAATGGCGTATCTAAGGGGAAGGCAAAGGGAAAAACTGCAGAATAAAAAAAATTGCACTCAAATGCACTCTAAATCATCTTCCAGTAATGTTATAATTATATATCAATTTTGTAAATATATATATATATATATATATATATATACATACATATAGGCCTATATATGTTGTATAT
>NW_022706245.1:0-1696 GCF_011630105.1 Anneissia japonica
ACCGCCGTAAAGCGTGCATGAAGAAAGTGGCGGACGAATTCGGAGACAAACGGCTGTTTCTTCTGGACGAGGCGCATTCGCGGAAGTTGCACGACATGTTCGACGATCTTCCCACTTGCAAATCTCTGTTGACGCGATTGTCCGATTCCATTTCGGTCAGAGCCATGTTCGAACACGGGTTGCACTCGCGCGCCTGCGGAATGGTGGACGTCGACGAATCCACGGTGGAGATTCCATCGCCGCCACCGTGCACATTGAACGCTTTTCTAGAAAAGTACGAAGACCATCTCGGTCGATTCGTTCGCGACACCATCAGATCCATATTGATATACGGTTTCGTCCCCACCACGTGCAAGGACGGCGTTCCCCTGGTAGTCGACGTGGACGAGTGTCTCGTGTTCAGGGACGACGAAGGCGTTCTGTTCGGTCGCCAGGTCATGACGGGTGAGCCCGTACGCATGGTGATCTGGGACCACCCGGACGTGGACGGTCGAACCAGGAGCGCGGTGTCGTATCTTTTCAGAAGTTGCGAGTACGTCAGACTTTTGGAAGTGTATCATCTGGCGGCCGTCCATAACTCTGCATCGAATTTCATCGTAACCGGACCTCCGAACTCGAAGCGTGACGGTGCGAACGACGACGACGACGACGACAACCAAAACAGCGAAGAGAACCGGGTCACGGAAACAGCCGTCGAAAATCTTATAAGAGCGAGAACGATCGGCATGCCGATGGCCGTGTCTCTGCTGGACGATGCACGCAAGACCAAGACGGTGGACGAACGCGAGAAGCTGTTGGGGGAGCTCGAAAAATGCCGGATCGAGAAAGAGAACATGAGAAAACGAATGATAGCCGAGAGACACAGCGGCCAACGCGGCGTCCCCGACATCATCACCGAAGACGTGGGTGACAGCAGAAGTATGCTGGCGTGCAGGTTCGACGCGAAGGCGTACCCGGGTGTCGAATCTGCAGTTTCCGCGTTGAACGCCCTCGTCGGAAACGTGCTGTTGGGATCGATACCGACCGAAGCCGGAGCGCGCTTTCAATCCTCCTCTTCCTCTTCCTCCTCTTCTTGTTCGGAAAAGATGATGAACAGAGTGCTGGAAACCTGTTCCAAATCGTGGCAGGAGTTTCTGGTCAGCGTGGCGCTAGCCGAATGGATCCGTGAATCCGGAATTCCGATGAAACCGTGGACGAGACGAACCATACAGGACATCGACGTTTTGATGCCAGTCATACCCTAATTGAGACCGGGATGCGGTTCCAGGCTTCTGGCCGAGATGCTAGACTTATCCGAGAACGATTTCGTTCAATCGATGACCATAGGTATTTCCACGTCGTCGTTGTCGTCGTCGTCGTCGTCGTGCACGTGATTTAGATCTCGAGCGGTGCCGACGAGCACGGTGTCACCGGTTGAGTTGAATGCTTCCAACATGGCCGTCTCGTTCTGCAACGGCGTCAACCAGGCGCCGGCCGTGGCCAACCTGGCCTCTGCAGCAGACGTCCAGCCGGCGCACCTGCAGTAACCGTGCACGCGTCCGCTTGAATCCATTCTGTAGGACATGTAGCTCATGTTTTTCGTTTTCATCCTCTGGAATATCCTAAGCGTATGACCGCGCGGGATGGTAAACTTCCAGTGGAGCGAATTTTTTTTTTTTTTTTACGGTTGTTTTTGCTGTGGTTGTTGTTCTTCTTG
>NW_022706246.1:0-648 GCF_011630105.1 Anneissia japonica
AGATTGTTGAAATAAATAAATAAATAAATAATATTATTTATAATATTTTTATTACCACTATTGATGTCAAAGTCAAAGTAAAACTTTATTCTTCCTTCAACGAAGGAAACTAAATGCTCGCATAAAACTTTTAAAAACAATGTACAATCACATAAAAAAATATTCATAAAATTAACGTTTAAAATGTGCTTTAAAATGTTTAACCCCAGCAGGAATAAATGAACAGGAATAACGATTGGTGTGGACAATCGGAGGCCTCAGCCTACCACTTCGTTGAAAGACGACATATTGGTGGAGTGGATGACATGCATCTCTAGAAACTCCATCAAACACCGTCTTCAGCTGTTTCATATAAACTGACTCCACCGACTGTTGATCCACACCAATCATTGTTCCTGCTCTCCTGATCAGACGATCAATCCTGTTCCTATCTCTCTGAGTGACGTTGCCACCCCAGCAAACGAGGCAGTAGACCCAAACACCACAAATCACATAATTATAAAAAAGTTCTAAAATTTTGTTACACACATTGAATTTATACATCTGTCTCATACAATACATTCTAGAGTTTAGTTTCTTTATCAGAGAATCGACATGATCATCCCATGTAAGCGAATCATTGAATACAACTCAAAGGTATTTATATTT
>NW_022706247.1:0-509 GCF_011630105.1 Anneissia japonica
ATTTACTTTTTGAAAGCACATTTCTACAGCAATACAATATCGTCACGCACATTTTGTGTTTGTGGTACAGTATTTTAAAGTTGGTTAAACTATTATTGTGTACGTTTCAAACACTTCAAATCATCATAACTTCATGAATACATTTTAGATTCGGTTTACTGCAAGAAGGTCGATGACTGTTCTATTATTGAATGGTAATTGTTATCATGGTGATGGAATAGACAATACCTGGATTTGCGTCAGGAGAATCAATTAGGGGCCTATATGTATTTTGCCCAACCTGTCGTGAAAATGTATTGAATACGGTACTCAGTGCGTGATTCACTAATACACTTTTTGAAATCACATTTCTAAAGCAATAAAATATCGTCCCGCACATTTGTATTTGCGGTATTTTAAAGTTGGTTCAACTATTATTGTTCACGTTTTTAAACACTTCAGATCATCAAATCAAATCAAATCAAATCAACATTTATTTCTTTCACAATATAACAATAAAAAATATATAA
>NW_022706248.1:0-711 GCF_011630105.1 Anneissia japonica
TAGAGTCAGTCTTATCAATCGATAAATAAGTCATGTTTTCATGATTTAAGATTCAAAATGTTTATTATCATACAAAAATAAGTCAGGAATAGGGGTTAAATGCTGTGGAAAAATCTCATTTACTGGCTTAAACTTTTTATAAATATTACATATTATTAATATGTCCTTGTACTTACAGTAAATTAATTGAGTACAGTAATAATTTGATCATATTTGTCATACAATTTATAACCGACAGTAAACACATTCATACAGTATATATTATTTTACATGATTTAAAACATCATAACAGCTGTATGTCATTGAGGAAAATATGAAAGTATGCCAAGATATGCTGGCACAGCAGCAGCAAAATAACATTAATACTTAGCTCATAGAAAATAATTCCTTATGTTACTTTTAAATATTTGACCATAATTAATAATTTCTATATGAATAAATGATGATGACGTCAATTTAATGTTAATAACAAAAGCACAATGCGATCATCATAAAATCTTTGCTTTTATTAAATACCAGTATGTAAAAAAATGCAATGTACTACTGTATGCAAAGTAATGAAGTAATGTGTGGCTTGTTTGGAAGTTAACCTGTAACATTGTTACTTAGGAGACAGACTACCTAGGGGCTTAGTATTCTAAATTGGAATTGATGCATACACTATTCAATAAACAGGTCATGACTTTATGTCATTCATTTACATTCATTTTG
>NW_022706249.1:0-1055 GCF_011630105.1 Anneissia japonica
ACTGAAAATAATGGGCTGTACAAGTTGTAAATAATTGGGATTTGGAGGAAAACCACCTTCCTGCCACTTACAAAATCTACTCGCGCTATCAAATGACCTTGTCGCACTGAGCGCAACAAAGTTGAATTCCTTGTCGCACCTTAAAAAATCAGGTCGCAAATGCGAACAAATAACCCTTAATTTCAAGCCCTGACTATTTTTAATCGGTTATAAAGTGCCTAATTTCACTAGATCATAAAAAATAAAGTATAGAAACATGAAAAGTAAAAGCTATCCTTCCTTTTATTCATAACATGCTGTAGGTATCAAAGTTTACAGGTTGGAAGATCCAGGAATTTGAAATAGAGGGGGCCCAAAGAAGGACTTTCACAGACGGACGATCTATTTACCTCAGCCCCACCATAATTGGGGCTGAGGTAAATAAGAAAATGTATGATTATGGCACCTCTGGACGGCCTGAAATTGCACATTAGACTTAAATTTGAGTAGGTAGAATTTTCTTTTTTCTCAATTTATGGGGTGGTTTAATATGTTAACTTAATATTTATTTGACAATCGAATCTCTATCAGGTGTATTCATAATTTCTAGCTTGTATGTATGACGATGTCCAGGGTCCAAAACTTTTATAATTTATTAATTAATGTAAATTTGCTATTTGATACATTGTAAACATAAGCTCTAGAGCAGTAGAAGTCATGAAAATATTCATGAAAAAGAATTATAAACGATAAAAACCAGCTTTTTCATCGATAAACAGTCAGCTTTATTTTCCATTCTTGTGGGAAAAACACATGAATGATACTGGATGAATTTATACGTTTAATAATTATTATTTATTTATTCTATTTTATTATTTCGGGCCTGGGGGAAATTGCAAAATGTGCTGATGTATATTAGAGATGTTTTACAATAATTTTTGGTCAGAAACTTTCTGGCCCAAGACACAGAATTAGTGCAATTCATGTGGTACTACGGTAGACATGTCTAGCCCACACTATAAGTCAAGATTTGTACATTACAATTAGAATATGCACATTATATAAATCATTTAAAG
>NW_022706250.1:0-703 GCF_011630105.1 Anneissia japonica
ATAGGCAAAGTAGGGGCATTACTACAATGTACCAATAGACTAATGTTTACTACTGGATGCAATGTCGTAACGTCTCAAAATGCCTTTGTGCCTGAATACTGTAAAGAGGTTGTACTTCAATTCAGCTGCAAAGTTTTCCATATACCAAATAGTATGCTTTTGTATCATTTGAAATAATAAGAGTATCAGTGTCATAACTAAAGCATCAATTGAATAAGGTAGTTGATGAATGACAAAAGCATCAATTAAATAAATACAATCCTTAGTTAGCTTAAGAATCTATTGAATAATACAGTTGTTGGTTATCAAAAAGAGTTACCTAGAAAAAGTAGGGGAAAAAAGAATCTGATATAGCACACAGACACAATATTCAAAATCAACTAGACAAAGACAAAATCTAAACATCCCGGTGTAGCAATTAAAATCTAATTCCACAGCCCTCGTGCCAAAAAAGCGGCACCCTGGCACCAAAGGTGATTTAAATAATTACTGTATTTAGGAAAGTTAGCCCCTGAGCAATTAATTCCAAGTAAGACTAATCTTGAACAGAGCATTAACTTTGACAAAGATACCAGACTGTAAACACTATTGTTAGTTCTATTCATGAAGCAATACACAGATTTATGCAAATCAGCTGACGTTAACTCGATTGACCCGTTCAAAACCAAACTTGCAGGCATCATTTAGGAAAATCAGTTGACCA
>NW_022706251.1:0-716 GCF_011630105.1 Anneissia japonica
AAAGATGACAATGACTATTCTAGACCATACCAAATGTTGTTGACAGCGATTGTGCGGTAACTCGTTGCAGTTTTTGAGATATCGTGCGAACAGAAAAGGGGAGAAAGAAAGAAGAATAAAAAGAAAAAAAAGATCCTGACAATAACAATAGGTGATCCGCTAACGTTAGCGGATCACCAAAAAGATGATGATGATGATCCTGACAATAACAAGAGGTGATCCGCTAGTGTAACGGATCACCAAAAAAGATGATGATGATCCTGACAATAACAAGAGGTGATCCGCTAATGTTAGCGGATCACCAATTAGGTTATTAAAAAGAATAATTTTGAGCATTTTGAAAGATTTACACATTCGTACACTTATTTAAACATAGGTACGCGCACGTCTTGACGCCCGTGAGCACGGTAATAGCACAAAGAGTGACTCATGATATGAATAATGTGTCAGGAACACAAAGTCTGTAACAAACGTGATTTTCAGCTTCAGTACGTGTTGCGTGCGTGGAAATGAACGCATGGCGCGTATATTTGGAAGGCTGAAAATGACCCGAAAAGTTCTTTAAACTATCTGAATAGTGATGGATAATTTTCAAATTTTAACAGACGCGCACGTCACGATGTGTGCGTGTACAGTAATGGCACACGAAATTAAACATTTTCAAGTGTTTTTAAAACCGCCTGTTAATTGGTAATGCCACACGAATTTTCCCTTCA
>NW_022706252.1:0-5127 GCF_011630105.1 Anneissia japonica
GGAGAACAGATCTTCAAAACAAATCATAGAGTATGCGACATTGAAATTAAAACCTTAACTCGAAAATTACCTCATTGACAATTATTTTGAAGGAATTGCATTAAAAATCAAACTCAGATCTAATACCTTACCGTTAATCAATAGTACTTCAAAATGGAATCCGGATAAAAACAAGAAATGTAAATTATGCAATCTTAATTCCGATGACGGTATCCACCATTTTATTTTTAGTTGTAACCTAAACAAAGATTTAGTACAAACTGGCAACTATGAACTGTATTATAAATTCCGTAATGCAAATGAAAATACTAAATTTAAATATTTGGGATATTCGACTCTTCCTATCAAGTGAAGATATTTTTGATAGATTCTGCAAAAGGTACATTAAAAGGGCATGGAAACTGTGAAGTGAAATTATAAATTCCATGCCCTAACTAAAACTATGCTTATCTTAATTTTTTTTTTTTTTTTTCATTTAATTGATTGTTAATGTCTACATTGCTATATGATATGAGGGTATAAAAAAGGAATTAAATCTTTAAATACTCATTGGAGGAGACATTTGAAGTATTCTCACATATCGATTGCAGTACATGAATTGTAAATATCATTTACGTAAATGAGAAACAATAGCGGCCCCTTGTGGTACACCAAAATTTGTCTCTTTTAAACTAGATTCTGTGCCCTTTACTACAAACATACTGTTTTGGGGATTTCAGGTAGTTTCTGAAAAATGACAGTGCAATATCCCAGATACTGTAGTGAGACAGTTTGTTTAATAAAATACCATGATCTATAACATCAAATACTTTTGATAGATCTATAAATGTTGCAATTGCATATTGTTTTTTTTTCAAAAGCACTTAATACTTTATAAACCAAATCAATTACAGCATGTGAGGTTGAATGTATATTTCTAAAACCGTACTGGCAATTGTTTAGTATGTTAAACCTTGATAAGTAACTATACAGTCTAGTATAGATAATTTTTTCAAAAATTTTGGAGAAGATTGGTAACAAAGATATTGGACGATAATTGGATGCTATATGACGATCGCCCTTCTTGTAAATAGGGACTACTTTTGCAATCTTCATTTTTTCCGGGATTAGTATTGGGTTCTAAAACACGCACATGGGTCATATTAAGCAATACATGGGTCATATTGCACACATAAACTAATGGCTTAATTGTCTAATACGAAAAACAGTCTGCTACTGACAGTTTAATTTCATAACTGCAGGTAAAACACAAGCAGCGAATAGAATTGAACCAGTTCAAGGTTTGCGAGTCCATGTTTCAGCACAGTGACAACCACCAGTTTAACCAACTATTATATTTTAAATTAATAGTTTATATTAACCTTAATTGGAAACATAATATGGTAATCCATGTAGTATAAATATAATATTTCTCAATATTCATTTCACATGGTTTTATATAAATCTTGCATGGTTTTATATTAATCCAATTTTCTTCAATATAAATCTTGCATATGTTTAGTAATCTTACACATTAATCCTATGCAGATCGAATATTAATCACCCATTCTTCAATATTAATTAGTCTCACAGTACAGTAGTTACATGCTTACATACATTCCATTTTAAGCTGATAATTTTCACATTCAACATTTTTTAGACTTTTAACACATTTTATGTGTGTTTTAACTATTGGCAATATAATTACTGTACAGAATAAGATTTTTATTTTTAGTATTTAATTAAAATAACAATAATATTAAAATTTTAAATATAAGAGTGATGATGACAATAATTTATTCTTTGAAAATAGTTGGTCTACATACAGTATTCGCATAATTTTCAATACAGTATTCTGATTTTTCAAATACGTAACCTTTATTGCAATCTCAAAAAAAATTGTTCCACCCAAATAGAATTTTTCTTTACAGCTGATATACAGTATCATCTTTTTAAAACCATGATGCTGTTGATGAAATATCATTGATTGCCTAATTTCTGTCCCAATTTGATAGTCTGGCCTGGGATTATGCTAAACTGAAAGTTACTTGGGGCTTCAAATATGAGTACAATCGTGGATCCTAAGTTAAACTTTCCGCAGACTTCACCTTTCGTCAAACATATCCCACTTATAGATGGTTCTGTAACATATGAATAATCGCTAAAATCACCTTTTCTGTATTGCCCTCTACAATTAGTTTTTAAATTCTGAAAATTAAAAGAAAAGTGATATTAATCACATAGTCATTCATAGTATCATATTCAATTATATGGGCAATAGCTTTTTGTCAAATAAAATGTATTAATTATTACTTTTTTAATATTCAAATAATGGTAACTAACAAAATGTTATGGCATTTGGTGAACTTTAAGATGATAATAATAATAAAATAATAATAATAATAATACTTTTATAAAGCACCTAATGCAAACAATAGCCTCAAAGTGCTGAAAGATGCCGGTTGAAGTTAGGAATATCATATAAAGAGGCAAGTTTTTAGTGCCTTTTTAAAACAGTCAATGTTTGGCGAGTTTTGAATTTCCAATGGAAGTGTGTTCCAGAGGGTTGACCGGATTGAGGAAAAGCTTCTGTCACCTATGTTTTGAGTCTTGTTGCAGGTTGTTGGTAGGTTAAACTAAAAGCTTCTGTCACAATATGTTTTGAGTCTTGTTGCAGGTTGTTGGTAGGTTAAACGATTTGATGAACGAAGAGTGCGAACAGGTAAGTGGCGTTGAACCAGATCATCAAGATAAATTGGAGCCATGTGATGATGTATTTTAAACATAATTAGAAGGACTTTAAAGTGAATACGAGCGATAACAGGTAGCCAGTTGAGCTTTCGGAGCACTGGTGTGATATGTTCCCTTATCTTAGTTTGTGTTACAATTCTTGCTGCTGAATTTTGGATATGGTGAAGTCGCTTTATTTCAGAAGTTGATAAGTCTGCTAGTAAACAGTTACACCAGTGAAGACGAGATGTGATAAAGGAATGTGTTATTATTTTTGTGTCATCAGTATCCATGTATTTCCAATCCAATCTTGTGAATTCCGAGCCACCCAATGCGACAAATATTGGAAATATGAGTTTTAAGATTTATGTTATTGTCAAAGATTACCCCTAGATTCCATGCACACTTAGCTGGTTTCACTATCATTTCGTTGATTTTTAATGGCCTAAGTGCCTCTGTGTGACGATGCCGAGAGAAGAAATGGATTATTTTAGTTTTTTTTTCATTAAATTTGAGTTAGTTTGTTGTCCAGATCTTAATATCGGCAACACATTTTTCTAAATGAGATATACTAGTTTCACGGTCAGTCGGATCAAATGTGAGATATATTTGAATATCGTCAGCATATACCATGTGGTTAACTTCATGGACGTCATTTACATCACTCAGTAGCCCTGTATAAAAGATAAAACAGCGAGGGCCAACCACAGAGCCCTGCGGTACTCCATAGTGCAAACGATGTGTCTTGGACTTCTACATGCTGTTCACGATTTTGAAGGCAAGATGTAAACCACTTAATGGCAGTTCCACCTATACCATAGTGCAAAAGTAGCTATTAATAAACAATGAATATTCGATAGTGTCGAATGCAGCACTAAAATCAAGTAAAATAAGGATTGCTTCTTGTCTGTTATCAATGGCACGAAGTAGATCATTTTGGACTTATATGAGAGCAGTTTCAATACCTTGATTTTTATGATAGGCAGATTGAGCAGAACACAGATGATTGAGGTGGAAATAATCTCGTATCTGTGAACATCGCACTGTTCTATGACTTTGGCCAAAAATGGCAAAAGTGAGACTGGTCGATAGCTAATTTCCATCAAGTTTAGAATTTGTTACTTGCGCAGTTTTCAGAAAGTTTGGCATAATTCCAGAAGAAAGAGACTGGTTAACTATGTCTGTAATAACTGGCAGTAAAGAATCCAAACATTTCTTTAGGAGTTGCGTAGGAATAGGATCCAGTGAACATGACTTGGAGGGGCTTGACATCATAATTTCCTTTATGTGATCAGTAGAGAGCTCATTGATTTTCATAAAAGTACAAGTATTTGTCTTTCAGGTAGTGATACTGATAATAAAGCTGGCTCAGATGTATCAAGATCATCCCATATCTTCACAATTTTTTCTTCGAAGAAATTTGCAAATTTATCAGCTAGTTCTCTATTTTCATTGTCAGGTAAAATTAGTGTACAAGTGCCCACTTTACAGCAACTAACAGGCAAGGCCTGGTAGTAGTAGTAGTAGTAATAGAGATTACATATACTTGGCACTCCTCTCTAGTTGTGTAACTGTTGGCAATCAACACATACATATATAGGAATTGGGTTATGACAGGTGTAACTGTAGCCACAAAGATTTCTAAAATGCCCACATTATTTTCAATACTTTTATATTCTCTCCTACAGTTGGTGGATATACAGTATTACTTATGTGGGATTTGGATTTGAGAAAATAATGAGAGTAAATAAATAACTGAACAAAAAGCAGTACCTTGTCAAATTTCAGTTCAATTGAACCAACATTTGTTGCACCAACAGCTGTCATTGAGAAAAGACCGTGCTTCCATTTACCCACGAGGACCACACGTTCATTAAAGGTAAAAAGACCTTTTATCAGCTTAGCAACTCCAGGATTCACAGAAAACAAATCTCCTGCAGAAAATAAGATATTCATATTCTTATTCAAAGTAACGCAAGAGCAGGAGAGAATATAGAGAAGTATGGCTGGGACACTGCTAACTACAGCCTTCACACCAGCGCTGGTTCAATCCACTCTATACACATGGTTCAGTTGGTAGAACCCAGTTTTCTCGGATAAGACCTAAAATGGAGGTCCAGTGTACACATCTGGCTCGTGTGCACTTAAAGAACTCATTGCAATGTATGTAGGATTGATCGGTAGACAAGAAGGTATAGCTAGGCCTATGCTATGAGGCACTAAGCCTAAAATTAGGCATAATGTACTTAGATTTATTGGAGTTAATTGGTGAGTCACTTTGGTTTTTTTTTCTTGTTTTTTTTTCTGTTTTTACATTTATTATTAAATTATTTAGTGAAGTATCCACACTGCTTAAGTTGTATGCGACAACCTCATATTCGTTGTCAAAAACAGAATAGGTCTGGGCCTAGGCTATCC
>NW_022706253.1:0-839 GCF_011630105.1 Anneissia japonica
AATGTATTGCAACACGCATAGTAGTGGTAGGTATGGTAATGCTGTTTATCCACTTTATCCGCTACGGGCCATAGTTGCCACTGTTTGTATCCCATCGGTGGGAGTGGATGGTATTTACATTCATTTTCTTTGACATCTTTAGGATTAAACCTCTGTCTGCACGAGAAGCACTCTTTAAGCTCCAGTGCAGAATATGACCTGCTGTTCAGCCTACGACATTCACTTGCAAGGCCTTTATTTTCTTCTTCCAATAATTCAAATTTATTTTCCCAATTAGCCAGCAATTGTATTTTCTGTGTTACCTCTTGCTTAAGTTTAGTATTGTTACTTTCACATTCTAAGATTTGTCTACGTAATTCTTTATTTTCCTCTACCAAACATTTCTTTTCTTCTGCGGCTTTCAGTTGCAGACTTTGTATGATAACTACTTTATCAGTCAGATCTTTTTTCAGATTTGTTTTTTCTGTCTCATCTTCTATATGTTGATTCTTAAGTTCATCTATACGCCCCTCTAATTGATTTATATTTTGAATTAGCGATTCCTTTATTAAAAGCTCCGCACTTAACCTAATGATTTTTGAGCGATCTGAGTGGCGATCTTCAAGAAGCTTATCTCGCTCTTCTGATAGTGACGTAAGTGAATTAGACAAGCAATCTATTTGTCTTCGAAACGATTCGGAATCTAGTCTAGTCCTTCGCGGAATGAATACATCACCGTGGTCCACCTCTTGACTTGTTGCTGAATCATCGAAGTGATACTCACTCTCCGTCGCCATTATAGTAGACCTGGCTAAAATAGAATTTGTTTTGATACATTTAGTACTATATGATGAGACCGT
>NW_022706254.1:0-504 GCF_011630105.1 Anneissia japonica
CATATATATGTATATGTATATATATACATATATATGTATATATACATATATAATCAATAATTAATCATGCAATAAAATAATAAAGATATATATGTATATATATATTTAAACAGGCAAATTGGAAAACTAATAAAAACATCAAACGGCCACATAATGAAAATCAATATTAAATTAAAACGGAACATATAGAAAATCCGATCAGAATGAAAAAATAAATTAAGAATCCACTGGAAGAAATCTCAATATCTGCAGACGGATCCGTTCGGCCTTAGGCCTCATCAGTACAGGTAGGGTACAGACACGAACGAAACTTTCGACCAGCTTAGGCAGAGCCCAGTCAAATGACCATAATGATTCCAGAGCCAAACATGACCAAACCAAGGCAATAGTGAAGAATGAACAATCGCAATATATTATAAAAATATAATATATAATTGATATATGTGTATATATATATATATATACTAAATATAATATAATATATTATAACACGGTATAATATGA
>NW_022706255.1:0-1183 GCF_011630105.1 Anneissia japonica
ACAAATTCAAATGTATACAAAGGAAAAATTAACACGAGAATAAGATGATAACCATATAAGGTCGGGATATAGGAACCCTAAATATGTGAAACAAACCTAATTTTAATTCAAACTACAATTACTATATAATATAATCAATGAACTAGAAATGTTAAAATAATAACCTAGTAAACTCCAAATTTACCTAGAGAAAATAATAAATATTTATCACCCGTACAAAATACATAAAAGAGTTGAAAATACTCAAACCACGTAATATTAATAACAATTAATTCGAAATTAGAATGAATTAGACAAATGTAAATGTATAAGCTTAGGAAAAGCAAAATTTATATCCAATTATCAGTTCAAAAATACATAAAAATCTAAAAAATGTACAAAATAAGATGAAATTAAAAAAAAAAAAATCCAAAATACCATATTATAACCAAACTAAAACGACTTTAAAAAAAACAAAAACATTTGTATAGACGTAAAAATGTAGAAAACGTTAAATAATTATATTAGAAAATCATAAACATAGATAGGAACGCAATATTTTAACCAACACTACCACGTAAAACCCATTTGAAAGCAAAATTACGTACAATACTTCAACTGAAAAAATGAAACACTTACAAGTAAAATGCTTTTATAAACGATAGCCTATAAAAGTAAAATCCATAGAGCAAAACCTAGTCAAATTTAAAAACATGTAAAACATGAATTAAAAATCACATTTAAGAATAATAAAAGAAAAAAAAAAAGCTTTATGTTAAGCAAGAATATTAATTAGATAAACTGTTAAAATTCAGAGACGAAAAAAGATAAAGTCAGAAGTACTCAACACAAAAAAAAATTAGAAAAATCACTGTAAGTTAAAAGTAAAAGAAATAAAATTAGAAAAAAATAAATAAATGAAATGCACGAAACGTTAAAAAAAAAAAATCTACGAAGCAGTTACTCCCGAAATACTTAAAACAAGTTAAAAATGTAAAATTCAAACCACAATGTTATTATATGAATTAAAAATTAAAATGAAACAAATAATGCAAAATAATTTAAAGAAGGTATAAATATACGATTACAAAAATCCCATATACATATATAAATATACAACCGTAAAAAATCAGAAGACTTCAAGTTGGTCTATGTAGAATATTGCAATAAGAGAATAATAGAAAACACGTGTAAGCACTTTTGA
>NW_022706256.1:0-1529 GCF_011630105.1 Anneissia japonica
GGGGGGGGGGGGGGTGATATAGGCCTAAACCAAATGTTCATGTTATTAAGTGAGAAGCACTAGCAGGAGTGGCATAACGAAGGGACAGGAGCCTATTTATTGAATCATTTTTGTATTGTATTCTATTTTTTCTTATTTACATGCACTGAAATTTAATCATGTAGGTTCACGGTGGGGTGTGGGGGAATGTTCCCCGTGCCCTCCATTGGATCTTCCTTGCTGCCGTAAGACACGACCCATATGGTCCCCAGGGGCGGATCCAGAGATGTCCAAAAAGGGGGGAGGGCGAAATTTGGGCCGAACTTAACAACAATGTCCTAGGGGGTCCGAAATTTTTGTGTTCTAGACGCCCGAAAATAACATTTGAGGCGTTGTGGGCTATCATTTTTTTCTTTTTCTTCCTTTTTTCCCCTCCCAAAAAAAGGGGGGGGGGCGGGGTCCCCGACACTAACACCAACTATAACTTGCTTTCGAGTCACACCTGATTTAATACGCTTTCACACCTGATTTAATAGATACACAATAATGGTAACTAAACAAAATAATGATTTCTGCTATTGTGACGTTTGTAATGATAATAATAGCTAGGCCTATATCCTATTTATTTCCTGAAACGTTGTAGAGGCATAGGCCTTTGCTTATAGCATTTAGGCCCTATTATAAGTTATTTCTAGCGAAAATGTGAATATTTAATTAAATTTGTTTGTTAATGGACTGATGGACTGAATTTACTCTTAGGAGACAAGGTTCTTTCGAAAAGCGATTTTTCTCCAATGGTAAAATGATGTCATTAGTATCTCTTCTAAATCGAGATAGGCACGAGGAACAGGATGCCCTCCGACCAACGCACGGCGGTGTAGACGATCCTCCAGACACTTGTCACAATTATGAGGTAGGCTTCCATTAATAAAATATTACAACATCTTGTCACTAACAAAATGACAATGACATCACATGGGTTCGACGAACTCTCTAAAGGCATTCGTAACAAAACATTTGTATCTTTACAATAGCTGTTTACATTTTATGATTAATTTCTATAAGTAGGCCTATAGTGCCTTCTTGATTTTTACGTAATTATTTTAGTAACAGAAATCAGCAGTAAAATGTCATTACTAACAATAATTTACTTATTTATTAACCAATAATAACAAAAATACTATAACTACATTTATACATGATATTGAAGGAAGTTAGCCGTTGAACTGTTGAATAAATACAATATAAATCATCAAAGGTACATATACAGTGTTTAATAAGGACATGATGGAACATCGTAGGCTACCCTGTATGTTTACAAAAAAGAGATAGGGTTATAACTTCTAGAGATTAATTAATATATATTAATAATAAAATTAATTGTAATACTAATTGATGATGTTATTTACTTATCTAAATCTTTGTCCTACCTTATTAATTATTTAGAATTCTCTTTCCAAGCTAATTGTTTAAATTTTTCAGTTCGGTATTTGTTTGCATTGTTGCTTATTTTAGGCCATGGCCTTCTTTTTGTTATATGTCATTGTTGC
>NW_022706257.1:0-885 GCF_011630105.1 Anneissia japonica
CATCGGTAAAAACCCGGCTCCCGTCTCAACTTTGACTGGCCTTTGCCTGAATGTTTGTAAGAAACGTACCAACCGGTAACGAAACCTGTCGCCATCTACCTAGAGTAAATGGCGCCACTAAACGAAGCTAAAGTTTTGCGACTTAATCCACCAAATGCAGCTAAAGTTTTGAGATTTAATCACCTGATTCTGGACTGTGTGGTTAGTAAATTACATAGCCATATATACTGTCCACAACGCACACTAACCTATTTGCTGATGGAGCATTTTTAGGAAATTGACTCTTTTATTCCATCCCAAACAAAATATTATTAATAAGTCAACATGGTCCATCTCAGTCATCATATCCAGTCACAAAATTAGGAAGGTTGTTTTCAACAGCAGACACACACACAACAGAACGGAGTGCGTCAAAACGAGTGTTAATTTTTTAGTGATAAAGAATTACGAAACGTCGTAGAATAACTGAATTTTTCGTCCACTGTGGCAAAAAAGAAAACGACAGATAGTCCTTTAAGATGGATTATTTTCACAAAAACGTGATGCAATAATGAAAAAACGATTATTATTTTTCATTTTCAATTTTTTCCTATTCAATTCTTTCTTCCTCTGCTTCTTCCATATTTTCGTTTAAATTTCATTTGTTATACTAAATACATATTTACGCATAATATTTCTATGTATATATATATATATATATATATATATAAATTTATATCATTTTAATACAGATTTACATATTTTCTGTAATCTAGAAATAGGTTTATGTATACTTTGTGTCTGTATTTAACATGTTTCAATCTTTTGGTTTATTTAAATGTCAATTATTATCATAAATTTAATGATTACATTATTTCATATAGTATTTTAAATAAATTTATGAAC
>NW_022706258.1:0-679 GCF_011630105.1 Anneissia japonica
AAAAAGAAAAAAAAAAAAGAAGCCAAGCCGGGAAGATTTCAACAGATTGAACATGATATGATTTTGTTAATCCTAGTTATCAATTATTATTATTGTCTATTATTATTATTATTATTATTAATATTATTATTATTATTATTATAGTTGTTAGTATTACTATTATTATTATTATTATTATTAATATTATTAATATCATTGTTATTGTTAGTATTAGTATTGTTATTTATTATAATAATAATAATAATAATAATAATTATTATTATTATTATATTGCTATTATTATTATCATTACTGATATTACTATTACATATATCACTACTATTACTAGTTTTAGTAACTCTATAATTATTTAATTAAAACCTTTATAAATAATATTTATTTACCTAGGAAGATATTTTTCAATCAGTTTATTTTTTAGCTTAGATTTAAATGGATTAAGGTGAGAGTAAGTAGTGGATTTAATGGATTTAGGCAAGGAAAGCCAATACTTTGGTCCATAATAAAAGACAGTGTTTTGCCTTTTAGAAAGTCTGGAATATGGTAAATGAAATGAAGAAGCCTGACGGGTGTGATAGGAATGGATGTTTGAATTAGTAATAGTAATTAGTAATGAGTAAACTGAACTGCGAGGGCAGGTGGAACCCTCCCACAATTTAATTTAAACATAAAAATCCCAACA
>NW_022706259.1:0-962 GCF_011630105.1 Anneissia japonica
GATATTCTATCTTCAACTCCTGGCTAGATACCTTTAAACTAACCATTTTAAATACATTTGCATACGTTTACACTCCACTTAAATGCACGAATCATACACTGCCACTTTGCCTTAACCTCATTAATATTCATGTAACTTATTTCCATTCACAGACTGTTTTAACTTGAGTCATATAACTATGCATATTCATTAGTTCACGATTCAGTTTAGCAGTGCTGCAAAGTAGAATGAAATATCCTAAATATTGTGACAACCCCCTCTTTAAGAATTTCATTGTACTTTAGCAGTTTTCAGGAATGCATGAATAATTTTCTACATCATATTTAATTATTATTTTAAACATGACATCACTTTAACCATTTTATCATAATTAACCATTATAACAATATAACTCTTAATATTCTTTCATAACAATTACAGTGTACATTTCTTCTCAAATTAGCATTTCCTTGTTTAAACATACAATAAATATAACACCATTTCCATATATATTAATTTTGTCACAATTTTTTTTTTTCATACAAAAAATAATATAGGTTTCTCTTTCCCACAACATTCCCTTACTCACCAATCCTTCCACATCAAACACATTTCTTCTACACCTTTCAACCAAATACATTCTTTTAAACAAAGTTTTGTTTATTTTTTTAACTAATCACAACTAACAATCAAAACAATCAATTTCTTGCAACCTTCGATCGAACTAAATTCAGAATTTGCTTTTCAACTAAACATTCAGCTTCCCTCAAAACGAACAAAACACTTCTATTTGGATACCTTTTAACGTCATGTCCAGGACGACGAACTCAAACATCCCTTCCTCAAACTGAAAAAAAATCTTCTTTTTGGATACCTTTTAAAGTCATGTCCAGGACGACACACTCACATTCACATTTACTCCCTTCCTCAAGCAAAGTATTATAATACTTTGGCACCCAGAAAAATATATCAAAACACTAACA
>NW_022706260.1:0-797 GCF_011630105.1 Anneissia japonica
AGGTCGGGGGCTTTTCTGACGGTCGGGCGGGGATGCTAACCAATTGTTTTATTTTACGTGGCCTAAAATTACATTTTTAATACGATTTTGCAATTATACAACTTCATATATTTTTTTATAAAAATGTAGTACATAAATATATTAAAATTTTAATTTTCAATTACACAATTATACATCACAAACGGCAATACGAGCAAATCAACGACTGACAAGACTGTGGGATGAAGATGTAGCTGGTATCCGGGGGTTCATTCACTGATGACATCGGCAAGCCGACTACATTCACTGAGAGACGCACTACATTCACTGAAAGACGCGCTTGGCGTTCCATAGAAATTACCGGCGGCTCAACTTGTCGGTGGCTCAACCGGTCATATCCCCCCTAAACGATGCAATTATTTTTAATTATGCAGGAATTTACGATTCCGCGCACCTATTTTCTAGCGATTTTCCTCGCAATTTGAGCTGATTTTTGAGATACTCAGCCTATGCCTATCCTAGGCTCTAGCCTCTGCGCAATTAAAAAATCTTTGCAGTAGTACTAATGTATTAAGTATGGCCTATGGGCCTAGGCCCCCTAGGCCTGTTCTGGCTAGGGGTACTAGGCCTACTCCTAGGCTAGGCCTAGGTAGTTCTACTATACTCTAGCAGGCTTAGGCTAGATGCCCTAGGCTACTACAAACAATCTAAAAAAAATATACCCTCAGGCCAAGGGCTAGGCGTAGCCTACAGTATGCCTACTGTCTGTTGTAGGGCGCAAGGGTAGTCCTAATTTCATAATTATATAATAATATTAA
>NW_022706261.1:0-577 GCF_011630105.1 Anneissia japonica
ATTTTCTGTCATTTCTTATCTAAATCATATTCATTGTTTACAAAGTTCATAAGCGTAAACCAATTGAGGCATGTTGTGGCAAAATGGCTAAGTTGTAGCAAAAATTGAAATTCAAGTTATTGGTATTTTCAGATACCTGAGTATGTTATCTTTAAAATGAGAGGTCATTCATTCAAATTGGACAATTCAAGCCTAAGTTATTGGAAAGTGAAAGTACAGTACTCTTAGACTCAAGATAAACATGATTTTGAGTGATTGCCTTTCAAAGTTATTTGTACATACATTGTTTAATAGAATGAACTATAAAAAATAACGTTAAATAAACAATTTGTTAACCACTTCCAGAACTAATACTTTGGGACATGATTAATAAGACATTAAACNNNAACTGTTGATCTATAGTGAAAAACAAATTTGGATTTTTAGGCAATTTTTTGAGCTCCCATGTTTTATAGCTTATTTACTCAAAACTGGACTGTGCAACAACTTAACCATTTTGCCACAACATGCCTCAATTCATTTCCAGACGCGTGTCCTGTAAAGTTTGTCAACCACAGCTATGCGCTCCTTTGATGTT
>NW_022706262.1:0-692 GCF_011630105.1 Anneissia japonica
TTACAGCAATATTAATAATTTGAAACCTTTATAATTGGTATCATGATATATTTAATAATGGAGGATTTTTTGTTTAATATTGTAATTGTAAAATTAATAATTTAAGTAAGTGTATTTTTAATCATTTGATGTTTTTTATGTGTCTTGGTTTCCATCTTGTACATTTCAAAACTTAAATTATATTTTCAATAAATATATATTGAATTGAATTTGCCATCACTATATTTTACTCTTATACCCTAATGTCTCCAAAAACTTTTCAACATGGTTATAACCAGTTTTATCATGTATGCTTCTATATTTATTACTCATCAACTTCTCTTCTTATGACAGTCTTATGACCATCACAATTGAACATTGATTTGATTGCTGAAAGTCGATTATTGAACATTGAATGGACATTGATTATACATTGATTATTGAACATTGATTGGATTGCTGAACATTGAATTATTTTAATGTTAATTAACATTAATTATACATTGATTATAAATCACTGTTATTGGATTGGAATTTATAAGTAAAATTGAAATTAAAAATTGAACAGGAATTTAAGATGCTAATTAATAGGTTAGAAAAGATCACATTTGAATGAATAACACAATCACACTTTTGACTTAAAACGTATTATTGTTCTCATGTTTAAAAAAAAGAAAAGAAAACCTAAGTCGTAGCTGGCGACAACTTCTGGG
>NW_022706263.1:0-1229 GCF_011630105.1 Anneissia japonica
AATTTGCTTTGAAGCGGCAAAGAGTTGTTGCAAGAGCAAAATATTTATTATAATTTTAATAGAACACAACCGTCTACTACACGGTGTTTCACGCTTAATGCGATCCTCAGGTAGACTGAATATAACTTTGTAACTACACATATACAGCTTTCAATCGTCAGGTGGTAGGTAGATTTTCCTATCGTTATAGTGGCGGCATTTGGATATTAGTTCAGATCTTTTATTTAACAGATTAGCTTTCTTTGCATGTAAGATGCACATCTTTCCATCAAGGCAAAGGCTGCAATGCCCGTAGGCGGCGTTCTTTAAGGACGAGTATTCCATTATGTTCCATTTAATGCGGAATCCCATATTATTATCTTTTAAAGACCAAATGTATTTAGATAGTTCGGATTCTTTGCTATATATTTCTTTCGTAAAAGATTTATGGTTATTGTACCTTGTCTTGAATTGACCACCAGTCATGCCGATGTATGTTTTTGTGACGTTATCATGAGTGATGACATCGGCCGAATACACAATAGATGATGCAAGACAAGACCCATCCAGTGGACAATCAGCCCTATTGCGGCAATTGCATTTGCTTTCTAGCTTTTTATTGGGATTCAATATTTTATGGTTAATGTTTACTAATTATCAATTTACACATGACATACAACTGTAACTGACTTTTACGTTGTTTTTATTAAATATTTTATGCAGCAAGTGACCGTCGGGAAAGTGTTTTTTTTAAAAAATAAAAGTAGAAATGTTCGTGCAACGTTTGTCTTGATATTCATACTGTAGGTCGGATTGAACCATATCGTGATGCATTTATTGACACCTGCTTGGATTTGTTTAAATATGGGAGGGGGGTGATTTTAAGCTACGTTTATGTAAATGGTTAGGTTGCCTGGTTTTCGATACGGTTGGTGCTTACCAGTTTGTAGATTTATACCCATTTCACACTGATGCTATTTTGCAAATATTAACAATTTGTAACAAGTTGTAACCAGGTTTGGATGAGTATGAAAGCAAATCCTTGTAAAACTTTCCGAGATTTCACAGGGGTCCCCTGAGTTATCTCGGAACAAAAACAGACCATCGCGAGGCCTGTTTTTTTCCCGAAATCTTCCGAGTTGTTGTGCATGCGTCATGTCCATATTTTGACCTTTTCGCGGGCTCTGTTTTTTTTTGTTTAGTTCGAACGAATGGCGGCAGCGATGGAAAACGTATCAACATTACTACCA
>NW_022706264.1:0-527 GCF_011630105.1 Anneissia japonica
AATGTCTTATTAATCATGTCCCAAAGTATTAGTTCTGGAAGTGGTAAACAAATCATTTATTTAACGTTATTTAGATAGTTAATTCTATTAAACAATGTATGCACAAATAACTTTGGAAGGCAATTACTCAAAATCATGTTTATCTTGACTCTAAGAGTGCTGTACTTTCACATTCCAATAACTTGGGCTTTAAATGTCCAATTTCATTGAATGACCCCTCATTTTAAAGATCACATACTCTGGTATTTGAAAATACCAATAACTTGAATTTCAATTTTTGCTACAACTTAGCCATTTTGCCACAACATGCCTCATATGGTTCTATAGTCATTAAGGATTCCTTTGCACAAATTAGTCAGAAGGCGGTGGTAGATACTGTACTATGAAAATAGGCCTACGGGCATGCTGATTGTAGAATAATAACTTATATTGCATTTTGGCAAGAATTTTTGTATATTTTGTTTAGCAAACTCTCCGACTGCCAATAATGGTGATTTCAAATAAAAATAAACTTAGCGCACCCTCTC
>NW_022706265.1:0-2025 GCF_011630105.1 Anneissia japonica
ATAATGAAAGTATATTTATATATTCATACTATGTGACTCAGATTCATTTTGATAAAAAAAAAAAAAAAACAAAGGAAAAAAAAAACGGAAACACAACAGATTGTTTTTGTATGGGACGCACACCGCTCCTTCGTTTACGAAGGTTGCTTTCGGAGCTGGTTGCTTTTTTTGTATGCTGCCCTCTATAGGATAGAACGCTATGACTCATTCTCTGTATGCCGTGATACCTTTACTCATAACTTTGGTAATATAAAGTCATCGATTCTAGCATGGAGGAATTAGTTTAATTCCTCCATGATTCAAGTAAATGACCTATCACTTTAAAGCCTATAATGTGGAGAATATGAATATATTAAAAAGTCAATTTTCATATTACACGCCCCAATATTAAGCAAATATTTTTTGAGAGGACCTCGCTCAATTCCTTTCGCTGGATTCTCATTCCTGCTCTACCTAGTTCGTATTACCGGTATTTAGACAAATTCTACTTCCGGACCTTTTTTGAATTATTCTCGTAGATATTTAGCTAAAAACAGGTAGTAAATTAATTAGATTCAATTTATAGTATTATTTGGGGCTTTTCATTTGTAAATAGGTACAAACATCCATGTCGATCATCTCTTCGTGTTTAATTTCAGGATTTGTAAGGCCCTAACTATCAAATTTTATTTGACAAAAAAACTTGTGGCATACCTAAAATATCATGACGACATCACATCACGACCATATATAGGCATATCATGACTATATATGGGCATACAACAGTTTTTTTTTTGTCAAAAAAAAAATGATAGTCTGGACAAAGCTTTAGTAGGCCTAATGATGTAGGATGCAAGGTGGCGTCGAAATATAATAGGGTGTATGTACGCATGCGCGTATGAAATGGGTATTTTGCTCCGGGATGATGAACCTAATTATTTTGAAATGTAAATTTGACCTCATTATGAGGTTAAATTCGTCCTACGGTGGCCGAGATGCAATTTCAAATTAGGCGGACGTTTACCCGAATTACTGCATCAAAAATAAATTATCATGAATCTTTTCCAACCCTAACAATATTGTAGTGATAAATATTAATTTATGTATAAGACTCTGTATTTGATCATTACTTTGGTTAAATTCTTGATTACTTTAGGCATGCTATCGTCATAAAATGTATTCGATAACCTAACACCAACATCTGTAGTTGTTCACCAAAAGTTGCAGATTGTAATCAGGTAAAATATTTTGAAATGTAAATTTGACCTCATTATGAGGTTAAATTCGTCCTACGGTGGCCGAGATGCAATTTCGAATTAGGCGGACGTTTACCCGAATTACTGCATCAAAAATAAATTATCATGATTCTTTTCCAACCCTAACAATATTGTAGTGATAAATATTAATTTATGTATAAGACTCTGTATTTGATCATTACTTTGAATAAATTCTTGATTACTTTAGGCATGCTATCGTCATAAAATGTATTCGATAACCTAACACCAACATCTGTAGTTGTTCACCAAAAGTTGCAGATTGTAATCAGGTAAAATAATGGACCTTTCCGCTAAGCCCCGCCCCTTGGATATTGTTGCTAAGGTCCCACAAGGAGACAGTGGTAAAACATAGGCGAACACGTGCGTTAGTGGGAAAACACGTGTGTTTGTGAGACGCGCGCGTATTCCTAGCGCTGTTCTGAATAGTCAGTTGTTAGTTTGATTGACACTCCGGAAAGGTCTATTATTATCTTTTGCCTTATTGTAATCTGTAGCTTTTCTTTTCAATTTTTTAAAATTTAGATGAATTTATGATTTTTTTTACAAAAATTGTTTATAATATTGTTCAAGGATTTGTCGAATTTTTTTTTTATCTATGCCGAATATATAATAAATCAATAAATCTGGCAGTATAATTATACCACCTCTGTAAGGTAATATAGTATACACACGCGGGTATCATGGATATTTAGCCACATGATATAAAATGGAGTGTACTGTAGCAGATTTTAATCTTATTTTATAGGTAGGATTTCTTCTGCTCAACTAA
>NW_022706266.1:0-533 GCF_011630105.1 Anneissia japonica
TTGAAAGGCAAATGGGAAAAAACCCATAAAACAGCAAACGGCCATATAATTCAAAACAATTTAAAATTAAAATTAAAACGGAACAGTAGAGAAAATCCAAATCAGAATGACAAAATAAACTAAGTATCCACTGGAAAGAATCCCAATATCTGCAGACGGATCCGTTTCGGCCTTCCAGGCCTTATCAGTGCAGCTAGGGTACAGACCCAAACGAAACGTTCGACCAGCTTAGGTAGGGCCCAAACTATTCCCACGACCACTAATGATTACAGAGCGCTCTGTCAAACCAAGGCAATATATATACACAGCCCAGGTGTGAATGCAAATACTGTAGTGGAATACAAGCTATGCGGCTCGGTTCCAGTAGATACAGAGAATATTTTGTCATTCTTAACGCGTCCTATAAAATTCTTACGAGACAGCACTAGTCCGCGAATTTGTGAACAAGATCGGAGATCTAAAAATGCAATCTCTACCGTGCATCAATGGCGGCGCTGGATCTCAATAGAGATTCTTCAATAATATATAAGTTT
>NW_022706267.1:0-1533 GCF_011630105.1 Anneissia japonica
ACGCTCACGTGGATGCAGAGCTTGAAATATACTCTGGAAAAACAGATAAAATGACTAAATTATCATTATTTTTAAACACTAAAATTATGATCATAGGCAAAAGAAAAGAATAGAGATTCAAATGATGTAAATTATATGCAGTAAAAACGTATAGATTTTTAGTACCAGCAGTATATAAATGTCAGTTTTTGTAAAACACCCCATTTTTTCGAGCGGTTCACTGGTTTGAGATGGTCATTTTCTTATGTGTACATGACTACGTACATGTGAGTGGTGAAGACTGTAAAGCAGGGTAGAATATGTCTTCTTTTGAGGGTAAAAATAAAACTGTGAATGGTATTTAGATAATTATGTATGTTGTTTAGAATAAAAATTGAAAGTCCATATGAAACTGTTATGGCGTTTAATTTGTAGTTGTGGAACCCCCTAAATTACAAATGAACTGTTCCAAATCCGTTACGCGCTTGACTGATCACCCACAGTGTACCGTTATCCCATGAGGAAGCTACCTTGAGGTCGAATTCAGGGAATAAAATTGCACTGCAAGCAAAATATTGTCGTAATGTAATACATACTCCAAGTATCGAAATGCACGCCATCGTGTCGGGATTCAATAATTCGACATTAATTATGTCATCATCAGGAATTCCCACAAAATAGGAAATTGGATCCCAAGGAAAACAATTTTGATCAAAGCTGTAACACTAATACGTCTATACTAATAATAAATATCTCATATATATATATATATGGCGCCAATTCCAAAAAAGATCAAAAGCACAGTGTGTAATGGAGCTACATATTTTTCCATGGATGAATGAACATATTTAATTGTAATTAATATGATACCAATTATTGATTCAGCAATATGATGTCCCTTAACCAGACGCTCTGGCAAGCTTTAGCATTCAACTTTTAAATCATTAATTATGTCATCATCAGGAATTCCTGATAACATAATTAATGTTGAAATATTGAATCCCGAAACGATGGCGTGCATTTCGATACTTGGAGTATGTATTATACTATCTTATTTGACTTTTTTAAGTTCTTCACTCAATTCAAGGTTTTTCCCTCTTGAAAACGATTCCATGAATCAATGAACCCTAAAGAGAAAGATTGCTTCACACAGTCAGTCCACCTCCTTTTGGGCCTCCCTCTTTCTGGTTCTGACCTTCAGATTCGTAACACTATTTACCACATATGATTGCTCCCTACGCCTGACGTGAGGGAGTCTCGTCTCTCTCAACTCAATTTTCTTTGATGCTAAGCCAAAAGCAAGCATACATACTGCACAGCATACAATACCTCCACCTCTAAACCTAATTAAACATATATTTACTATTACCATTATCAAATGATGTTTAACAATGATGTTCTTCAGTACTAATTAATAATAATGATATTTTGTTGTATTTACAGTTCAGGAAAAGGTGATTGCCTTTTAAAAATCCCGCACATCGTTGTTCAGAGTCAAACGGAACCTCGGAGGGAGCCAGGAGAAATATACAATGCAGATGAGCAGTGCAGGTT
>NW_022706268.1:0-624 GCF_011630105.1 Anneissia japonica
AAACAAAATGTCGGAAAACTTTTCTTTGACGCATGCGCATTTGCATAAATGTCTACACACGCACGTGATGTAAAACAAAATGTCGGAAAACTTTTCTTTGACGCATGCGCATTTGCATAAATGTCTACACACACACATACACACTACACACAATAAAAAACATAGGAAATAGCAAGAGTGATTACAATAGTTCCTATTGCATTACATGCATAGGAACTAAAAAGGGGATTGTCTTTTTTGATGTCTACTCTTGCTCTGTAACCCCCTAATCTTGTCATGTTCTGAAAATATCCTTGCATTTAGCTGAAGTTGAAGGTAATGTTGATTTTATTTATAGACGACATTGACTGTTTATTGTAATTTAAAAGGTTGTTGAGCCTGGAAGCCTAGCTAGCCTTGGCTAGGCCTACCTAACCTAGGCCCATGCTTGAAATGAGGGGTACGATAGGCTAGTAGACAATCGGGCCCATGGCATGATGACGATCGGGCTCATTTCAGGACGATCGAGCCCAATTTGAAAGTGGGCCCAATCGTCCTGAAAATTGGCCCGATAGGCTGGAAATATAGGCCCGAATGTCAGACTTGGACAAAATAATTTCAGCCCATGTTTATCCAGGCCCGTAG
>NW_022706269.1:0-868 GCF_011630105.1 Anneissia japonica
TTACTTACTTTTGGCCGAACACTGGAAGCAACAAATGTGCAAGCCAAAGCAATGTCTGGAGGTGTTGAGAAACCTATACATAGGATTGAGCATAAACCCCAGCAAAAATACCACCAACTACGTAAACCAAAACGTGAAGGAAAGCAAGGTAGCTATTCATCATCAAGCAAAACACAGCATCAGAGGTTACAAGATAATCGCAAGTGCTCTGGCTGTGGAGGTAATCATGGGAAACGTGATAAATTATGCCCGGCCTGGGGAAAACAATGTCACAAGTGTCAGCGCATGAATCATTTTGCATCTGTATGCAAGGCTACAACTCCGCAACAAGCAGCTAAAACACATTTTGTACAAACCAAATCATCAGCAGAACATGAACTGACTATGCCAACAGATGAGTATGAATTGCCTTTATATAAATCAGATACCATAGGAAGTCATGTTAAACCGTATATATGTGTACGGTCACTCTAAATGGCATACCAACAATGATGGAAATTGACACAGGAGCGACGACAAGCTTAATTAGCGAAGCACAATTTAAGCAGATACAAATAGGGAAATTGAACCTATCCCTGATAACTGAAGAGTTACCGAAGCTGCGAACCTATTCCGGAGAAATAAACTGGCAAACTATAGCTACACTTTGCAGTATAGGCCCTGTCTCTTATACACCACTTTTGATCGTACCAGGTAAAGGTCCAAACCTGCTTGGAAGGGATTGGCTACAACGATTCCAATTAAATTGGTCAACAGTTCACAGGCTAGAAGGCAATGGGTTCAAAGAAATGTTCCCAGAACTCTTCAAAAAGGACCTTGGCACGTTAAAGAATTGTACGGCGAAGTTAAGGATAGACAACGATGTGCA
>NW_022706271.1:0-550 GCF_011630105.1 Anneissia japonica
GAAGTTTTTCGGAAAAGTACTCGAAATATGGCGGAAAGTCAAAAATTTGCACTAAGTGCTCAACTTGGCGTGATAAGCACTTTTGTGCAAAAAGTGACAATGTTAAAAAGTTGAGTCAAAATTTAATTTTTTTTTTGTTAGGCAAAGTGAGATAGGCTGAAACAAACACTATTCCTTTGAAAGTTTGAATTTTTTTTTTTTAAGTACTCGAAATATTTCGGAAAGTCAAAAATTTGCACTAAGTGCTCATTCGGCGAGATAAGCACTTTTGTACAAAAAGTGACAATGTTAAAAAGTTAAGTCAAAATACAATTTTTTTTTGTTAGGCAAAATGAGATAGCCTGAAACAAACACTATTCCATTGAAAGTTTGAAGTTTTTCTTAAAAGTACACGAAATATTTCGGAAAGTCAAAAATTTGCACTAAGTGCTCAACTCGGCGAGATAAGCACTTTTGTGCAAAAAGTGACAATGTTTAAAAGTTACGTCAAAATATAATTTTTTTTTTGTTAGGCAAAGTGAGATAGCCTGAAACAAACACTATTCCATTG
>NW_022706272.1:0-609 GCF_011630105.1 Anneissia japonica
GACTAGGCCCACATCATGTTGTATTTGTTGATAATCGCGATGGATTGTCTCACCAAGACCTAGCATATTTATTAATGCTCCATATAAATCGGCCAAGTCAAAAAAATGACAAAATTACTCAAAATCAAGACACTAGCAAACACGCGCGAAATTAATCAAGATGTTTGTGTGTGACGTTTTATTCCAGGTCACAGCTCATGCGTAATTGCCTGACAGCCTGAGGAAGGTCATTCACTGTGATGACTTGGGAAGTTTACCCGACTCGCGCTGTTCACATTGGACTTTCCTGCTAGGTAAAACTAACCTGGTCAGTTTTCCTGGGCAAGCGGGACTCGGTTAAATTAACCGCGCGGCTTGGGTAAGTTTCCTGTCAGGTAAACTTCCTGTGCTGTTCGCACTGGACTAATTATGGTAAAACTAGCTAACGTGTTGGTTAGTTTTACCAAAAAAAGTCCAGTGCGATTGTGGCTTAAGTTTAAAGCAAGAAATATCAATCGTTTTCAGCTGAGTATACCAATTTAAGATGTAATAGCTGGTTCAGACAGCTACTGTACAGTAGGAATATCTCACATTTTGTTCATTGAATTCACCAGAGCCATATAATCATGG
>NW_022706273.1:0-9990 GCF_011630105.1 Anneissia japonica
TATTATGTACACATAAATAAATTCTAATATTATAATATTTTTAATTAATTTATCAAGTAATTTACTGGTAGATAATGAATTAATAAATAAATTCTATTATAATATTTTTAATTAATTTATCAAGTATTTTAGTTAATGAATTATTAAATAAGCGATTAAAAAACGAAATTATTTTATACATTAAAAATTAACGTAGGTCTATTTTTCAAGCGTTTCAATAAGTAGATAAGTAGACCAAACCCAGTACCGTTACGATTTTTAATCGTACGGGAAATCCACTCACGATGCATTATAGGCCATTTGGCCGACATAGGACTCAGGTGCTAGACTGTGACCTTCAGGCATTCTCCCATTCAAAATCTATACCCTACCACTAACAAATATTTTCCTATTTCTTAAACCTAACTACTATACTATATTCAACCTTACTACTGTCTTATTTCTTACTGTTATATATTATGTACACATAAATAAATTCTAATATTATAATATTTTTATGTTGTTGATGTTGATGGATATGCGTACATCGATACACAACAGTGCGTAAAAATACAGAACAAAATTACACGCGTTATCTACACGCGCAAACTTTTCAAATAGACGGAAAAGAACGTTCATCATCATAGCATAACAAACAACAAAACCGCATACACGTACAGCGATGCACTAGACATGATTATGTTCATACGATCATAATGTACATTTATACGTACTTCCAGGTAAGACATTTGTTTTTAGTTTGTTTTCTAAACAATAATTATTCTTTATTTCATATAAAGAGATTTTGGAAATCACTTAAGGTCCGATTCGATTTCGAATTATGAAAAGTGTAGGCTGTGGCACCGAGACCTCTGATGATTAGTGCTCAAAATTGTTTACAAAAACGTAATGCAATAATAGTATATTGACTACTATTGTATATTTTTCAGAAATAATTTCAGCCGCTCCAAATCTCTTTCCTTTTCTTCCTTCTTCCTTTATTCTTTCAAAATTTTACGTTTAAATCATATTTTCCATAATGTTATACACTCACATGATATAGTCACTCGTTTAGACCTAGCCTAGGCTAGACCTCGGCTAGGCTTATGCCTACTATATTACTTAAAATATACAATTTTAATTGATAAGATTAATTTTACATGGATATATAACTAAACAATACATTAAGTTTAAATATAAATACTGTATAATGACATAACAAATAAATAACAATAATTTAAACGTGTACATAGTATCTATCACTACTACAATAATAAGATTAATATTTTTCAATCTTATAATCAATTTTATATAGCCGGAGTTAGTTTCGATCTGGGCAAAGCCTTTGCTAAAAGGTACACTTTCTCCATCAAAAGGCTTCTTCTATGAATGGAATGACCTGTTCGAAGCACGAACTCCTATAGACCAAACCCAGTACTGTTACGATTTTTAATCGTACGGGAAATCCACTCACAAGACAATCGTACGGGAAATCCACTCTCGACACATTTACTTCACATTCAAAATCTGTTTTTAACTCATATTTGGGTGACCTTTTATCCCTGAGGTCAGATGATATTCAGGGGCCCTCTTAAATACTGTATATGAAATAATGTGATGCAAGACATAGAGAGGGAAAATATTTTGAGTCATGAGACCCAGAACCCAGGAATCTGAAGGCAAAGCATTGTCACCACCAAGCACACCTCCACTACAATCTTAATCTTAAGCTCTGATCACACATCAGCAATGGCGGCTCTAGAAATGACACTTTCAGACTGTGACAGACATCTGTTGGCTTGGTGTGGGCTATTTTTATATTTCTTTTTAGTTCAACTGCTTCGAACAGGTCCATATATAGTCATGATGTGCCCATATATAGTCATGATGGGCCCATATATATAGTCATGATGTGCCCATATATAGTCATGATGTGCCTATATATAGTAGATGTGTATGTGGACACAGCTTTAAGCTCTGTTCACACTGTCAGGTTCTATGTGACAAATTTTAAGAAGAAAATTCCTGAATTTTTGTATTAAAATGAATTTAAATAATTGGAAATGATACCTTTTTTTTTATCTGTGACTTGATGTATTATTAAATGATCTTATTAGTTTAAATAAATGTTGATATTATCAGTGTAACTAAAGCAATACAGTATTAGACATCTAACCTTGTTACCTGATAAAACAGATCCAGTCATGTCATCTCGCTTGATATAAATATCAATATCATCTGGTATATTTGGAAGACTCCATTTATGAATAGGTGTAAATGGCTGAAAAAGCTAAACAATATTTATTTACCTTTATTAATTGAGAAAATTAATAGAGTAACTGGCGATTAAGTGCTATCTATATTGTATGCATTTGAAAAGTCTGTAGATTTACGTACATAAACTGATATCCAATTTTAAATTTTGAGACATATTTTGAAAATATTATTTTGATCTTAACAATTGAATTTGTTCCACAGGAACTGAATGTGTTTGAACTGGTCATCTGGCAAACCTACTGTATTCCCATCTTTTTAATAAACATTTCCTTGTAATAGAGGTTGGCTGTAGAGCTAAAAGACATTTTGCAAAAAAGTTTCCCTTTAATAATAATAAGAGTGCCCTAAAGCAGGAGTTCAGCTTTTAAAAATTGACTGATTAATACATTAAAAAAATTATATTCTCATATATAAATAAAAGTATTTTGAAAATCAAATATATTTATATACAATTGGATTTTTTCCTACCTTAACTTTCACTAATGGAATCATTTTTGAAGGTGGCTTGCCCAATCAGGTGGCCTGTAACTGGGTAGTTTATTTGAATTACTCTTTGTGTGTCTGCATCTGTGATTCGTTGTTGATGTAGATGTCTTTTGAAATGATTGATCTTCACCTGGCAAATTAGAGCCTTTACTTTGAATGCAATCATCATGACATTAACATAATTGTTAATTACCTGTTTAAAAAAGGATTTATAAACATTTTATTAATTATTACCGAATACATTACCAAAAATCACCATAATTCTTATCACTCCAATGTACCTATTTAAGAATATAGATTTTTTTTAAATCATAAAATTTTCCATTTTTGTCCAATTACAAATATTTGAAATTCAAAAATTTTGGCTGGGCCCATGCAGACCCACTGTAGCCACAGTGCATGCCAGTTACCAACACATCTAATTCTCATGCGAGGATTATTCAAGGAGAAAAACAGTCTTACTTCTTTTAAAACCCGACTTAGGGTCTATAGCGCAAGAAGCAGGGACATACATCTCTTGGCCAAATGCTTAGCTATAAATATAACTCTAAATATTTTTATGTTACTACATTAGGCTAGGCCTAGACTCAGCGGCGACGCCGGAGATTTGCCAACAATGGGTCTAACAAAGGTCCGAGACAAGCAAGCGCCAATGAAGTCTCGGCCCAAAATAAAACCTCCCTTGGACCTTGTAGGGTGCACGGGGAGAGTTTTTATGGCTTTAGTTAGAATGGTCCAAAATGTGCATTTAGACCACAATGACATTGGCAGTCAAAATAATGGTAATGTTGGATAGGCAAAAAACTATGATTTTTTATTTTGGATCCGACAACTTAGGAGTGCGTCAAACGACAGGGGGTTTATCCGATAGGGAATTTCCCTGGCGAAACACCCTCCTCCCCCCTGCGATGGAGCCACCACTCTAACCCAGGCCTTAAATAACCTCAACTGTACTTAGTTCCTGGTCTAGCCTACTACTACTTATTTTAGGCTTCCAGCCCAGATAGCCAGCCCAGCCGACCTAAGCCTAGGCTAGCCCTACCTACTAGGCTTCTTAGGCCTAGTCCCTAGAGAGGCCTAGCCTAGGCCTCTAATAAGGAATGAACCGGGGCCCTAACTAAAATAGCAAGCCTAGCTGGGTAAGCCTAGGCTACTAGCCCAGGCCTCCTTCCTTCAAAATCCTAGCTAATATTATCATTAAACGTTTGACCTTAATGGCTATCTAAAGTATCATGCCTTCAAATGAATGACTCTTATTTACTGTACGCTGCTACGTACTACAATTTTGGGGGGGCCGGGAACAGAAACGGCCTCTAGCTCGAATCGTCGAAGCCGCCGCACAAGTCTATAAACAAGTAATATTTATGGAGCGCCAGACGTGCAGTTCCAATCAATTGTGTATGATGGACACTAGGTATCAGAGTGCGATAAAAACTGTTTTAATCAATTATCAAATCAATGTCTAATTGATGTTTAACTAACTTGTGTTGTGTTTGTTATGACCAATTATCAGTTGTTACATTAAATGCAATTTAAAGGATTAACAAAATACCTTAATAAGTTTTATCTCTTTGGTTTAGGCTTATTGTAATTAACAAAAAAAAAAAAAACAACTTAAATTTTAGGTTTCTTTCACCTGTTTTATATTAGTTTTATGATAAGTTACATACATTTCCGAGTGAAATTTTCAACTGCGTTATTAGAAACATGTTTTCGCACATAAAATATATTTAAATTTATCAATGCGACTTCTCGAAAAAAATGGTAACATCGTCACAAAAATAAAAACAATAAAAAATGTGTTGTGTCTCATTTTGTACTAATTTTATATTCATTTTAAAGTACTACAGTCAGGCTACATCCTTCCTTCTATTGAACAGCCAGTGACGTGTGTGGATGGGGTTTGTACCTTTGAACGTTTGGCGCATCTCCTCCGATCAACGTATTCGAACTGACCAACATCAGTAATTGCCCTCTCCCTCTCTCTCTCCCTCTCTCTCTCTCTCTTTCCTCTCTCTCTCTCTATCTCTACTTCTTTCTCTTTCGGTGGGAAAATTAGCTTTTCTTCGTGAATTTGAAAGCAGAGCCCAAACGTCTATGGATGTTGCCAATAAAAGAGCGTATGAACAGGCGCAGTGCGGTGTGAAAGTGTCCAAAAATATCAGGGGCGGATCCAGAAAATTTTTTGACGGTGGAGGGGGTGGGGAGGTAGGCCCTACGCCACACCTACCTCAATCCCACTATAGTTGAGGGTGAGATGAGCAAATTTCACGAATAGGCCCCTCTCTAGACGCTCGGAAATGGGCATTATCTGATGGGAAAAATGCCTTCAAAGCAGTGTTCCTCGACAAAATTACTGACCGTTCCTCCCAAAAGGAACTAGGCCACGCCACCATCCCTTAGACACTCCTCCCCTCACGAGCATCGCAAATGTCTAATCAAGGATTTATAGTCTATTCTATACTGGGAGTCGAAGCAAATTATGATTATGGCAGATGCCCGGAAATGGCACTCATTCAGACATTTGGATATTTTATATTCATTAAAAAAAATGTTTACAAAATGTATCGGGGTCAAACTAGGCGAGAATGAGTTCCACGGCCGTTTAATAACGTTTACATTGATGGGCGGCGATGTCACTGTCTGGACCCTTGGTTCATCACTTCTTCTTGTGTTTTAAATGAAAACTGTTGTTGCAGGTCATGGCTATGCCTGCCTATAGTGTGGTTATTTTATTTTATTGTCACTTGGAGCAAAACACCACTTCTCTCAGATATGAATAATAATGAAAATAGTAATGTCGTATTGTTGCTTCAGGGCAAAATAACTAATAGGGAATCTCTGAAAACAGGTAAACCGAACAGCTACATGTTATTGTGCAGCTTTATTTGCAAACACAAATAGTATCGTTTCCATGAATAAAGAATTAAATATAATCGAACGAACGGCGCTTCGTGAATTAGGGTCGATATAACTTGATTGTCAGAAGATGTACAATTTGTTCCTCAGACGCCCTTAACGTAAGGCCTCAAATTATTATCATTGTCATTGTTATTATTTATAAAAACATGACATCGCATCAATAAAAAAAATAGTAATAATTATATATGCCATTTCACTGCCTAGACCTGAACATATATTGGTGTGTGTGTGTATGTCTATGCATGCTATATTCACGATATATTAACATTTTATTAGCTTAAAAATTTGTTGTTTTTGTGATTAGTATTTAATTGTAATTAAAATATTATTATGATTTTTTTTTATCTCTTTGTATTTGTCTTTAAAGTTGTTATTTTGCCGTTGCGCCTGCAAAATTGTGTTTCAATGTTTGTTTTTGAAAATGAAACAAAAGAAAACAGGGAGAAAAAAAAGTATAGATCCGAGAGGGGCGGATTCCATTAAACCCCATCTCCGGACTTCTATATTGTTGAACATTACTAAGAAGAATCAATACAAAACTGAATAACAAATTACATTTAAATTTAAGAGTCTGAGAGTGTCATTTCTGGCCAAGAGATGGCATAGCCATATTTGGTATATACAGCTCCACGTGTGGCGGATTGAGTTGATCTAGACTCTATTAATTTATAAGAATTATTTTCCTGGACACCCTCCCATTTAAAACATAAATCCGTTATCCTGATAGGCCTTAACAGTCAATTGTATAGGCCTGATCAGAAGTGTGGGGGGGGGGGGCTCTGTATTTCGAAAACTAGGGAAACACGAAGAGGGCCTTTTTGGACCCATAACATCTATTGGCCTGCTTCGTGCATTATTAATATCATAAATGATGGCTGTATACGTACTCAACGTGCGTCTTCTTGTTTTGTGTTTTCGTGGGTCTTAAATTTGGAGTGCTTGCGTTTGATTTACATAGTGTTTCTACTTTTTTAGAAGCATTCCTCTCTACACTATTTATAAAATAATACTTATTCTCATTGTATAACTAAATAAATGTGTATGCTTTTAAAAAGTTTTAAATTAAATTTAATTGAAATTGAATAATGACGGTAAAGATAATTGACGATGACGACAATGATAACGATGGTGTTGATGGTGGCGATGATGACGACGCCCGGTCTTAATGATTCATGATTAGCAACAAAACACAAAACAACCGTACAATGGCAGTGTCGAATTTCTACTTAATTTTGTCTCCAGTAGTTTTTCGGCTGATTCTTACATCTAACGCAGGATTTTGAAAATATCTATCACGTTTGAATTAAATGCGTTGAATATCATTTTCTTAGCATTGTTTTAAATTATACAGAAAATCGGACACCTGGTTGGGCGTAATTAAATATTGTCCGGAATTAACATTATTTAATTGTTTGAGTGGATGTTTCACACACGGTGCCTCAATACACATTCTTAATAATGATTCGTATGTTTCCAATGGAAGTAAGTCTTTTATAATTCAATTTTTTTTTTTGGTAACCCTTGAAATTAATATCTGATTCATTTTTTTTCTGTTAATTTTTTACATTTTTGTATATAAAAACTATTTTGACTACTTAATTTTATTCCTAATAAAATGAAATAAATAAATAAGTAAATAAAAATTTAAAAAAACAAAAACAAAACACACACACACACACACAAAACAACCGGAAAAAGATCAGGCTACTTTTACCTATCCATTTTTAAGCTGATTCTTACATTATGATGCCCATAAAAAGACTGATTATTTTTAAATTAACCTTTACATTTTACGTGTTAGGCCTACTTTTTTTAACGTTGGTTTAATTAATTATTATTACTACATCGCGTACATAATCATCATCTTTTCAAAATATTTAAATTAACTTACGGTAATTTATTCACCTCGTAGTGTAGACTTAATATATGTAACTAGGGCAAATTTTAGGGGAGAGGGATAAGGCTTTAGTATCACAACATTTTGCATGCATGCTTTTAATTATGACTAAATAAAACCCCTCCTTGTATGTTGGCTTAGATAAAGACTTTGAAACACACTCGCCGGGGTGTCCTATTCGCTGAGGGAGGTTTTCATTAAAACCATTTGAAATTTTGTTAGCCCCTCCCCCTAACGAAAAATCCCGAATCACTTTAACATTTATTTATATCAATTTCACACGCTTAGACAGAAGCTCATAGGCCAAATGTATATTATTGGTAAGGTAGCCTATAAAGTATAGGCCTAATATTTATTCTATTCTCAACATTTAACACTTCGTGATTCATAGAAGAGCTAGTAGGCCTATATTAAAACAACCCATTAAAAGAACTTGAGTTTGTTTATAATAATAAACATATTGTTTATTTTAAACAATGTATTTTTAAGCATTACTTTTCAGATATTATCATGCATTAAATAATTGCATATGGTGTCGGGGTTGTAGTACCTATGCCATAGTAGTGGGCACACTTGGATTTTTGAGACAATCACCAACCCTGTGCCACGAGATGAAATGTTCGATGTAGTTAATATTACATTAACTTAATTAAAAAATAATGAATTGTTTAGGTTAGTATATAGGGCTATTGCTATATAGTTATTTATGCTATGCATTTGAAATACAATTGTACAGATAAAATACAGATAAAACAACAGACAACAGTTATATTGTGTTTAGATAATACATTATTATTTATATACAATTTAACTGTTTTATTACAGTAATTGACAAGAAGGTAACTTATATTTACAAAATTATTACTAACTTAAGATGAAGCTCTGTCCTAATCATACAATTAAATATTTTGTATTAAAAATATTATTATCTACGTTGAAACATTTTTAGCTATTCGTTTTCATTCTTTGTTTTATTATAGTGTAAAATAACACCAGCATACAATTCAATTGAAGTATTTACATTAACTGACTTTCTATATAAAACATTACAAATTCAAAGATCAATATAATAAAAATATAAAAAAGGTTAGCAACATAGTATAAAGTTTATTAAAATTAAAAATGCATTAAACATTAAGAGGATTCACATTAAAGGCATTATAATTGAAGACAAGCACAAACTGTAACGAAAATATTATAACAAATAAAAATAAGTAAATAATACTGAATATTATTTAAAATAATGTATATAGGCCTACAATTTTACAAGGGTATAAACATTGTGGATACTTATTAGGAGTTTTTAAGTTAACAAAAAACAGGCAAAGAAATGAATGCCACTGACTCGACAATTTGGGACATGAAGATTCCCTTTTACTTATTGGATGTAATATAATATTTAGGCATAATTTACTGTTTGGAATAATAATATTACGTTTGCATTAACTATCTTCAATTAAACGGAGTGGTCATACTCTTCTTCCTCTACTGAAGATTGGTTCTGTGCAGTTCTTGACCAACGACTCCCCTTTCGCTCATGTTTCTTCCGCTTTTTATCATTCTTTTTCCATGCAGAGATAAGGATATTAATTAACCCTGTAAATCCCGAAAATACAGAAAAATATACCAGAGTTCTTTCAAACTTAACTGCAAACACGGCGAACAAAAAGCACAATGCAACAATGACAAATATAGCTATTCGTATCCCCCGAAAATAGCACTTGTCTGAAAGAAAAAAGAAAAAAAAAACATTGGTAGATTAGTCTTTTGTATTTTAAAAGTAATATTAAAACTTTTAAAAATAATAAATAATAGTAATAATAATAATACATAATAAAAAAAATGATAAATAATAATGATAATATAATAGTATTAATAATTCTTTATTTGTCCTCAATTAAACTAGATTACATTCCATATTTTCCTTGTACAAATTCATAAACATTGTAATCAATTATTTGTCTTTGAAACCCGTTTTAAGTAATACATTTCAATGACAAGTATTAGGCTTTCTTTTCAATATGCTTATATTCCTGCAAAATACTCCATGTCATTGAAAGTCTTCAAATATATATGCACTGAATTATTTTGCTTACTTCTTCTATTGTTTCCCTCTGCCCCAACATCTAGGTCTGAAATGTACAAATGTAATGATCAATCAATAACAATGAAATAAGAAAATATCTTATTGTCAAGTTTACAATGCGGTATACATTAAATTTTGCTGTCAACACTAAATAAACAGAGATATTAAAACACAGAAGACAAATTAAAAATTAAGTTTCATTTTCTCTGTACCATTTATTTGGTAAATAACATAGGCATACTTTAGTTTAAAATGTGAGTTATGTAGGTGGTTAGAGTTATTTGACTGAAAATAATATTAGAAATATATTTTGTACCAAGATATTTATAACACAGTAAAGCAA
>NW_022706274.1:0-567 GCF_011630105.1 Anneissia japonica
TTCTCAGAATTAAATTTTCTTTTTTTATCCATTTAAGGAGTCACTAGGCTTGCTGGGCCCCCTTGAATCCACCACTGATAGATATCATTTTATAAAATAATACGATACAGCACAACAGGTTGACAATATTGGTACCAACATAAATTTGACAATCAACCTACTGTATATAATATAATTATGTGCCTAATTCTATACTTTCAATGGCTCAGTAGTGCTATTAGTCATGGCCTAGGTAAGTTGGCTATTCATAAATCAAACTAGCAGGAATGGGTCAATATACAAAGAGCAGAGCCATTGAATGTTTAGCCACCCTAAACAATTATTTCAAGTACCAACACACACACAGATTTCAAGTGTGTTATTATGGAAAGATGTTAGGAAGGTCCCTTGAAGACATGTTATAGCAAACACAGAATGGTACAGAATCTGACATGCTGCTTGAATAAAAACGTTGTACTATATGGAAGTTAATGGTGTACAGTTGCATTGGCTTGGCTTAAAAAAAATAGTAAAGTTTCTGAAAACTCAGAATGGAAAAGCCTCATATATTCCAACTTCTAAACATTC
>NW_022706275.1:0-754 GCF_011630105.1 Anneissia japonica
AAATAAGCAGAGTGTAACTACGTAGGCCCACAAGGTTGTAAAACAGGACACATGTGCGGTGCACCAAGGAGGAGCTTTGACAAAGGCCTATATTCCAAACACAGTTTTGATGATGTCGTGTGACATTTTTTTTAATTGTTATTTTATTTTGATTAAAAACCACAACTTGCTTAGCTCAGGCTAAGACCTCATATCTCGTTGACGAGCTGGTTTTCATCACGTGGCTTTAAGTCTTGCGTCTGGCTGACAACGTACGAGTACTATGATCAAACTGTTTTGTTATGTGATGAAAACGAAACTTCGACTAGCTGAGCCGGGAGCTGAATGAACTTTATAATTTTTGAATAAAATTGACCAGTATGTAGAAAATATAATATAGGCCTACTTTTTGTTTATTCTAGTAGGCCTAAATAGTAGAACGTATAAAGTAAAGTATATTTTAACCAAACATCACATTTTATTTTTAAATAAATTTTAAATGGAATGATGGGATTATGAATAATTGTGTAGGAGGACTACCCTATGTACTACATAGTCTACTGTATTACGTCACTAGATAGTGAAATTAATTATAAACAAAAAATATATCAGCCTGCCTTATCATCTTAATATATTTCCTCCATGCTTATATGAGGAGTTGATTCATTTGTGATCTCTTCCTATTCAAGCTGACGTGAATTATTTTAGCTTTCCAACTTTTAATAGAAAAAAAAATTAATTAATACAAACCTTCCGGGATTCCACTACCAATCGC